>NC_134358.1:49342587-49642587 GCF_048569485.1 Anomaloglossus baeobatrachus
CTCAGCCGGCTAATCAATTCTTAGCCAGCTTAAAACCACACAAGGCTATAGTCTGTATGGCCGTAACAGCATATGAATTCACAATATGTCAAAAAATGAAACCAACAGATTAGGGGAGGAATTACCGTGCCGCATAAAGTAAATCTTGTATTTCAAAATGCGTTGATGGCAGAACAAACTGTTTTTCTTATTACCCGCCAATAGACCGATAACATTGGTAAATTTACCTAGGCTTAGGCATATATAGCAGTGACACGTCTCTACCCGTCAGCCGGCTAATCAATTCTTAGCCAGCCTTAAGCCGCACAAGGCTATAGTCAGTGTGGCCATGACAACATATGAATTCACGATGTATGCCCGACAATATCTTATAGCACCACGCGAACCACATATATAACATTACATCACTTTCTACCGCTTTAGCAATATTATAGTTAAGCGTAAACCAGACTACAGTAAATACCTGAGCAGTGGATGACTCTCTCCTTTCCCCGACGTACGTTTCGCGCCAGCTTTTTCAAGAGGGGCATGTCGGGTAGGGAGAAAGTTGCTGCTAATATATCAGCCCGTAACCAATAAGGCAAAGAGTGGGTGTGTGGCAAATAGCCAATGAACTACAAGGGAGTCGTGTAGGGTATACGTCACTGATGTAGTGACGGTGAGCGCTATCACTGTCTCCCCAGGACTAAGTCAGCGCATATCAACGTCACAGACACATCGTTCCCTGCTGCGCGCGCTGAACCGCACATCTAAACCGCATATCATTCCACAAAAAGCCTTGGTCTCAAGGCCTTCTAACTGCATTAAGGTAAATACCCATGGAAATATAATATTACTGACATCTGTCCATATCCATGTATTGCAATCTATATATATATACGTACAGATATGCAGTCCCATGATTATATTGCTGAAACCAACGAAGAAGACAGTTGATATCGTATAGTTACTACTATAAGGATTGTCGGTATTCTGTGATTCTTCCGGTAATGTCACAAACCCAAAAGTATTCATACAATTTTTAGAACAATGTCACATATATATGTCATATGTACAGATATAGCTGTTACTCAATGAATGAATAAAAGAAAAGGTCTGGACTTTACATATATTTCCCTTACAAATCATCACTTCTTAATATATATGGTCATTAACCCATGAACATCCAACAATCCTGACATGCAGCTATATTACCCTTATATTACATCATGCAGAATGATCATAATAAACCCATAGGGCGATCTGTGGTAAATCATGTTAATCACCCCCTTATTTGCATTGACAGTGGCTCAGCCAAAAGGGCGAAGAAAAAGGGGTCATAAATGCAAACTGCCGGGACACCCACAGGTAGCTCCTGCAGTAGCCACCCAATGGGCAATCACCAGAGAGCGCAGAAATGACCTCAAAACTCACACCACAGGCCAGGGCGACAGCGATGCTCTAAATATTAGTCATATTGATATAGATATACTTCCAACAAATAAACCAATACATAATATTCAGTATAAATATATATAAATACATGTAAAAATTCACATTAATTTATTGTCATAAGAGGGTAGTTTCAGCCCAAAAATTGCCTCAAAAAGAATATATTTTTTTTCCTTGTAGAGAGTTGAATACAGCCACATTCTTTTTCTTTTTTATTATTATTTATTTTGGAGGGAAGGTTTCTCATCCATTATTCTCCAATTATTCCTTGTTGATAAGGATTGGTTGGGACGGACCTAATATTAGAGGGTTATCTAAAAGCAAACACAAAATGGAATTATTAACTTAAAAACAACTAAATTAAAATCACCCACCCATAAAAGGACTACCAGGATCTTCAGTTTTTTAGCTATGCAAGAGAAATTGGAACATCCCTTGAACTGCACAATATTGAATTTCCTACGCTAATCTTATAAGAATCATCTGTAGGGAAGAGATCTTTTTTTGCTTCCTATATTTGTTTAGTTTCCAAGAAAGGATCCATACCCATGGCTTTCATTTAGCCCTTGTGGGGACATGGAGCCAAGGTAATAGATCCATTTACACTCAACCTTGGCTAGAGCCTGACCTATGTTCCCTCCTCTTGGTCCAAGACTAACCTGGTCAATGGCTTTAAATTTCAGGCCATTGGGGTTACACTGATGGAATGTTTTGAAGTGCCTCGGTATGCTTTTCAAGAGAGTATCATCCTCAATTGTTTTAGCATTTTTGATATCTCTAAGATGCTCCAGGACTTGTACTTTCATTTCACGCGTCGTGAGACCCACATAAATTTTCGAACACGGGCATTCAGCCACGTATACAATTCCCGTGGATGAACAGGTCAAAGTTTTGCGGATGTCATATACCACAGATCCATCAAAATTCCAAAAAGTTTTAGCCTTAGTACAATTGCCACACGCCTTGCAAAGGCCACATGGGAAGAATCCCCACAAGGTGGTATTGGGCTTTTTGTGGCCTTGTTTTTTCTCATAGTGGCTATGTACAAGCAAGTCTCTCAAATTTTTCGAGCGTCCAGCCACAATCGATGGCTTTGCGGGAATATAGTTTTTCAAAATCGGGTCTGTCAGTAAGACACCCCAATGTTTTTCAACTATTGACCTGAAATCACTCCACTGAGAATTGTAAGTGGTAACCAGTCGTGTGATTTTAGAAGAGTCCTTTTCATCACTATTTCTTTTGCCAAAAAGAAGATCATCCCTCTTGGATTGAACAGCTCGTTTATAGCCGCGCTTGATACATCGCCGGCTATACCCGCGATCCTCAAACCTGCGAGCTATATCCTTGGCCTGTCTATGAAAGTCATTGTCTAGTGTACATATCCTCCTGGCTCTAAGAAATTGGCCAACGGGAATCCCATTGACTGTAGCTAGGGGATGGGACGACGTAGCATGAAGCAACGAATTTGTTGCAGTTTTCTTCCGAAACATGTCAGTCACTAGGTCCCCATTCTCTAAGGCTGAAATTTTGATGTCCAAAAAATCTAGTTCTTTGCCATACTTATAAGTAAGCTTGATATTAAATTTATTTTTATTTAAGTTGGACATCAATCTTTCCAACTCAGAGATAGGTCCAGACCACAAGAACCATATGTCGTCTATGTATCGCATCCACTCCTGGACTCCCGACATTGCTGGCAAAAAATCACCTAAAAAAATCTGACGTTCCCAAAAACCTAAAAATAAATTAGCATATGAGGGGGCACATGCCGCCCCCATTGCAGTTCCTTGTTGCTGTAAATAAATCCGACCATTAAATGTGAAAAAATTATGATATAAGATGTATTCCAGCAATGTTAACAGGAGGCCAGAAGTGGATGCGTCCATATTGCTTTCATTCAAAAACCATGATACAGCCCGCAACCCGTCCTCATGCCTTATTGAGGTGTAGAGAGCATCAACGTCGGCCGTCACCATGACCATCTCTTCCTCCAAATGAACATGATTTAACCTCTGTAGAGCCGAAGTAGTATCTTTTATAAACGATGGAAGTGTTGATACTAGAGGTTTGAGGAAGTGGTCAATGGTGACGGCGACGATCTCACTCAGGCTGCCATTGCCCAAAATTATCGGTCTCCCTGGTGGGTCAAGTGGATCTTTATGAATCTTCGGGATTAGATATAATGTGGGCATACGGGGCTGTAACTTTTTCATACTGTCCAAAAAGGTCTTGGGAATTATACCTTCAGATGAGGCTCTTTACAATATTGCTACCAGTTGGTTCTGAAACTCTACAGTTGGATTCCTATCTAACACTTTATAACATTTTAAGTCATTAAGCAGATGATAAGCTTGTTTTTCATATATCCGACAAGGCCACACAACTAAATTGCCGCCCTTGTCGGCTGGTTTGAATAGGACGTCATCCAGCTGTTGCAATTGTTTAAGGGCTTCTCTTTCTTTATAATTTAAATTAGATGCCCCAATGGCTTTCGTAGTTTTAAGATTTTTGATGTCATTTATAACCAATTTTGTAAACACCTCAGTTGCTGAACATAGGCTCAATGACGGAAAGGTTTTACTTTTTTCAAATAAATGTTTTGGGAACTTACCAGTAGAAGACTCACTTTCCAATGCCAATGCCTCCAGATTTTCCAAGGCCTCCCTTTCGACTTCTGTAGTAAAAATCTCCTTATTACTTGATCTATGGTGCAGGCGACGCAGGACCAATTTTCGCGCAAACAGGTTAACGTCCTTTACCGCCGTGAATTCATCTAAAAATTGAGAAGGAGAAAATGTCAAACCTCTTTCCAAAACCCGCAGCTGAATGTCAGACAGCGCATGCTCGGACAAATTGATTACCTTATACTGATCATATTTGTCCTTACGTTTTTTTCTCGAATCAAAAATATCCGGGTATTTATTTGATTGTTTGCTGCGTGTACGCGTTCGTTGGTAAATATCGCCTGCATCGTCCAGATCGCTGGAGGAGGCACAGCTGTCCGATATGGAGGCAGTGGCATTGTACTCGCTAGTTTGTATAGATGGCTTCCTCAGACTATTACTTTTCTGTTGTTGCCACCTGTAAATAATCTTGCTTTCATAATCTCCCATATCTCGTTGGTACTTAGCTTTAAATTGGCTGATATCCAGCTCCCATTTATCTATATCCTTCTCTAGCTCATTCATATATTTATTGAGCTGTTCCAGAGAGAGATCTTTTTTAATCATTTGCATAAGATTTTCAATTTCTTCATCCAATTTATTGAGTGACAGTATATTATTGTCAATGATAATTTTGATGAACTCAAGGGAACAGCCCTCTGCCGCCTTAATCCATCTATTGACTAATTCTTCATTGTGCAGTTCAAAGGAAGGAAAGAGCTGAATCCTCAACCCTCTGGGAATAATTTTTTGCATCAAATAATTATCTAGTGAAGTTTTTTTCCACCATAATTTCGTTTTCCTCTGCAAGCAAAATTTATATTGTTTAAGATGATCCTTATAATCACTAGTAGTCTTAGGTACGACTGTGGGGGCTCCTTGCTTGAACAAATCCGTAGCTTTAGTTAGCCAAAGAGTCTCCTTGGCCTTGAAATCCATATTAATATGGTGGACAACTGTAGTAAAACAGCAAATAGATAATTAGAAACACACAAGGTCCAAAAACCATCAACTTAGCCTTCAAAGAAGCAATTATCTCAAAACACAAAAAGCACCCTTAGGTAAACTACCTGGGTATATTGAAGCAACGCTAATAAATAATGAACATATCATAGAATAAATTCAAAATATTTTTATTCCATCATTTTTTATTCAAACATAAACCACACCACAAAGGAGATCATATTGCATCCAACAAACTGCCTCAGGTTAAGAAAGGTTCAGCATTAAGTATCCTATTAAGCATTTAGACATAAATTTTTCTATATATGATTCAATTTACATGATGCGGCAGTTCATCATCAAAACAATACACTCATTTATATAACTATAAGTCCTTCCCAGGTTTTGATTTCATTATTTGGCTATCTCAATAGTGTCTCACCGTCTTAGTTGTTTATTAAAAAATTTTTCAAACAAATATATATATATGGAGATTCAAGAAACAAATGGCAAGAAATTATTTCTTTACCTATCTGCAGGAAATACATATAAAAATATTTATTTTATTATTCTACCTCTGAAAATATTATTTTTCTTGATTTTATCTCTAAAGATCTCCGTTTTATCAGTGAAGTCAATATCCACCAATTAATTCGTTTGTAAGCCTTAAAAAGACAGCCAAATTTCACATATGGGAAGCAGTGAATACAGGCATGGAAAACCGGGCTCTTTTTTATAAAGACATATGTCAAAAAATGAAGCCCAGCGGTTTAGGGGAGGAATTGCCGTGCCGTATAAAACGAATCCTATATTTCAAAAAATGCCTTGATGGCAATGAAATTTCCAATACCAGCTGATAAACAGATAAAATTGGCAAATTAACCTAAGTTTAGGCATATATAACGGTGACACGCCTCTACCCCTCAGCCGGCTAATCAATTCTTAGCCAGCTTAAAACCACACAAGGCTATAGTCTGTATGGCCGTAACAGCATATGAATTCACAATATGTCAAAAAATGAAACCAACAGATTAGGGGAGGAATTACCGTGCCGCATAAAGTAAATCTTGTATTTCAAAATGCCTTGATGGCAGAACAAACTGTTTTTCTTATTACCCGCCAATAGACCGATAACATTGGTAAATTTACCTAGGCTTAGGCATATATAGCAGTGACACGTCTCTACCCGTCAGCCGGCTAATCAATTCTTAGCCAGCCTAAAGCCGCACAAGGCTGTTTTATTTATTATTGTTTAGTGTTATTAAGTTAAGGATTATTTATATTAAGGTATGCCTTGTGCTACCATGTGAAGGCAGTCAAATATGAAGTCTTTCAGTTGATGCACCTCGGTAGGGGCACCTTTACAGGCATTACCAATAGCTTTTGTAGCATGGCAGACCTCAAGCTCATCCGAGCTGAAAGTTTTTAAAGCCATTAATGAGATTAAATTTTTTGCCACATCCTTCTCCAGGTTAGGATGGTGTAGGAGCTCCGAGACGAACATGACACTGATGATTCTGCTTGTTCTGAATGAATATCTCAATGGTATACGCAGGTAATGGATGAGTTTCCTCCTTTCCTCATCAGTTAAGACACAAGTAATATAATGACACATCGCAGCCTGCGTAGTGTCTGTGTCATGGAGAACAGATTCATCCTGGTGGTTTCTGAACCCATACTTGGGGTGCAGAAGATGATAGAAAAAATCATAGCTTCTCTCTTTCCAGTCTCTCCTGGATTTGGTGGAAATCAGGTCCAATATCTTGAACGAGCTGCTTTGTGGACGCTCTTCATCCTTTTCCAAGCGCTCCATGACTTCTTCACCACGATAAATTGCAATATTAGCCAGGAGCGTCATAGCTGCGCCAGTTATTCCGGGTTGTCTCTTACTCTCCGCTCTCCGCATGTGGCGATAGGTCTGATCGATAAGTTCAGTAGTCAGAAAGCTGGCAGTGTCCGCTCCGATAGAGGTTACAGTTAACAAGAACAGGAGGGCATTCATCAAATCCCGTCCATCCAGATCACGCAGATGTTTTGATTAGATCGCTGGTCATTGTCTTTATTACTCCAAGCTCAAATGATAAAACAATGCGTGGAATACTGTACTCCAGAAGAGGGACACTGAGCAGGTCCAGCGAGGCCAACAACTCTGTATAGCGATTGCTGGATCCCATGCTGCAGTGTTTACAGCGATCGCTGGATACCATGATGCAATGATTCATCATAAAATAATCAGACGTAATCTGCCAAAAAATTCAAAATGATATTAGAGGAAACATCAGGTAATTTCTAAGTAATAGAAGATTATTATTATTTCTGCAATATAAATGCAAAAAAATAAAATTATATTTCAAATTACAGAATTACAGTCCTCAAATTTCAGTAATTCCTTACACTGATGTGTAATGGCCTAAGGAACTCTCAGAAGTTCCAGGACTGAGGGCAACGGACCCTACAGGGTGGTCTCACCGGTGCCCATGGGTAACACAATGAAAGAAAGGGTGGCCATGGCTCGGATACAGAGAATCTGCTGTTATTATCTTCACCTGTGGAAAACAGATGGTGCTTTTATTTTCACATATGTTACCCATGGGCACTGGGGGTTTCACCGTCCCGGGTAAGGTGAGTCCTGAGGTGGTTTAGCCTTTTTATGCCATTGCCCGTCAATGTACAACATTTCTGAAGATGGAGATAACTTTCAAGACCCACAACAAAAGTCTGAATCAGCCCCGTCTCCACCCCTAAAAATTAATAATCAACCTGGACTCCTAAATCCAGACATTCATGTATTAGTAACACACAAGGTCCAAAAACCATCAACTTAGCCTTCAAAGAAGCAATTATCTCAAAACACAAAAGGCACCCTTAGGTAAACTACCTGGGTATATTGAAGCAACGCTAATAAATAATGAAAATATCATAGAATAAATTCAAAATATTTTTATTCCATCATTTTTTATTCAAACATAAACCACACCACAAAGGAAATCATATTACATCCAACAAACTGCCTCAGGTTAAGAAAGGTTCAGCATTAAGTATCCTATTAAGCATTTAGACATAAATTTTTCTATATATGATTCAATTTACATGATGCGGCAGTTCATCATCAAAACAATACACTCATTTATATAACTATAAGTCCTTCCCAGGTTTTGATTTCATTATTTGGCTATCTCAATAGTGTCTCACCGTCTTAGTTGTTTATTAAAAAATTTTTCAAACAAATATATATATATGGAGATTCAAGAAACAAATGGCAAGAAATTATTTCTTTACCTATCTGCAGGAAATACATATAAAAATATTTATTTTATTATTCTACCTCTGAAAATATTATTTTTCTTGATTTTATCTCTAAAGATCTCCGTTTTATCAGTGAAGTCAATATCCACCAATTAATTCGTTTGTAAGCCTTAAAAAGACAGCCAAATTTCACATATGGGAAGCAGTGAATACAGGCATGGAAAACCGGGCTCTTTTTTATAAAGACATATGTCAAAAAATGAAGCCCAGCGGTTTAGGGGAGGAATTGCCGTGCCGTATAAAACGAATCCTATATTTCAAAAAATGCCTTGATGGCAATGAAATTTCCAATACCAGCTGATAAACAGATAAAATTGGCAAATTAACCTAAGTTTAGGCATATATAACGGTGACACGCCTCTACCCCTCAGCCGGCTAATCAATTCTTAGCCAGCTTAAAACCACACAAGGCTATAGTCTGTATGGCCGTAACAGCATATGAATTCACAATATGTCAAAAAATGAAACCAACAGATTAGGGGAGGAATTACCGTGCCGCATAAAGTAAATCTTGTATTTCAAAATGCGTTGATGGCAGAACAAACTGTTTTTCTTATTACCCGCCAATAGACCGATAACATTGGTAAATTTACCTAGGCTTAGGCATATATAGCAGTGACACGTCTCTACCCGTCAGCCGGCTAATCAATTCTTAGCCAGCCTTAAGCCGCACAAGGCTATAGTCAGTGTGGCCATGACAACATATGAATTCACGATGTATGCCCGACAATATCTTATAGCACCACGCGAACCACATATATAACATTACATCACTTTCTACCGCTTTAGCAATATTATAGTTAAGCGTAAACCAGACTACAGTAAATACCTGAGCAGTGGATGACTCTCTCCTTTCCCCGACGTACGTTTCGCGCCAGCTTTTTCAAGAGGGGCATGTCGGGTAGGGAGAAAGTTGCTGCTAATATATCAGCCCGTAACCAATAAGGCAAAGAGTGGGTGTGTGGCAAATAGCCAATGAACTACAAGGGAGTCGTGTAGGGTATACGTCACTGATGTAGTGACGGTGAGCGCTATCACTGTCTCCCCAGGACTAAGTCAGCGCATATCAACGTCACAGACACATCGTTCCCTGCTGCGCGCGCTGAACCGCACATCTAAACCGCATATCATTCCACAAAAAGCCTTGGTCTCAAGGCCTTCTAACTGCATTAAGGTAAATACCCATGGAAATATAATATTACTGACATCTGTCCATATCCATGTATTGCAATCTATATATATATACGTACAGATATGCAGTCCCATGATTATATTGCTGAAACCAACGAAGAAGACAGTTGATATCGTATAGTTACTACTATAAGGATTGTCGGTATTCTGTGATTCTTCCGGTAATGTCACAAACCCAAAAGTATTCATACAATTTTTAGAACAATGTCACATATATATGTCATATGTACAGATATAGCTGTTACTCAATGAATGAATAAAAGAAAAGGTCTGGACTTTACATATATTTCCCTTACAAATCATCACTTCTTAATATATATGGTCATTAACCCATGAACATCCAACAATCCTGACATGCAGCTATATTACCCTTATATTACATCATGCAGAATGATCATAATAAACCCATAGGGCGATCTGTGGTAAATCATGTTAATCACCCCCTTATTTGCATTGACAGTGGCTCAGCCAAAAGGGCGAAGAAAAAGGGGTCATAAATGCAAACTGCCGGGACACCCACAGGTAGCTCCTGCAGTAGCCACCCAATGGGCAATCACCAGAGAGCGCAGAAATGACCTCAAAACTCACACCACAGGCCAGGGCGACAGCGATGCTCTAAATATTAGTCATATTGATATAGATATACTTCCAACAAATAAACCAATACATAATATTCAGTATAAATATATATAAATACATGTAAAAATTCACATTAATTTATTGTCATAAGAGGGTAGTTTCAGCCCAAAAATTGCCTCAAAAAGAATATATTTTTTTTCCTTGTAGAGAGTTGAATACAGCCACATTCTTTTTCTTTTTTATTATTATTTATTTTGGAGGGAAGGTTTCTCATCCATTATTCTCCAATTATTCCTTGTTGATAAGGATTGGTTGGGACGGACCTAATATTAGAGGGTTATCTAAAAGCAAACACAAAATGGAATTATTAACTTAAAAACAACTAAATTAAAATCACCCACCCATAAAAGGACTACCAGGATCTTCAGTTTTTTAGCTATGCAAGAGAAATTGGAACATCCCTTGAACTGCACAATATTGAATTTCCTACGCTAATCTTATAAGAATCATCTGTAGGGAAGAGATCTTTTTTTGCTTCCTATATTTGTTTAGTTTCCAAGAAAGGATCCATACCCATGGCTTTCATTTAGCCCTTGTGGGGACATGGAGCCAAGGTAATAGATCCATTTATACTCAACCTTGGCTAGAGCCTGACCTATGTTCCCTCCTCTTGGTCCAAGACTAACCTGGTCAATGGCTTTAAATTTCAGGCCATTGGGGTTACACTGATGGAATGTTTTGAAGTGCCTCGGTATGCTTTTCAAGAGAGTATCATCCTCAATTGTTTTAGCATTTTTGATATCTCTAAGATGCTCCAGGACTTGTACTTTCATTTCACGCGTCGTGAGACCCACATAAATTTTCGAACACGGGCATTCAGCCACGTATACAATTCCCGTGGATGAACAGGTCAAAGTTTTGCGGATGTCATATACCACAGATCCATCAAAATTCCAAAAAGTTTTAGCCTTAGTACAATTGCCACACGCCTTGCAAAGGCCACATGGGAAGAATCCCCACAAGGTGGTATTGGGCTTTTTGTGGCCTTGTTTTTTCTCATAGTGGCTATGTACAAGCAAGTCTCTCAAATTTTTCGAGCGTCCAGCCACAATCGATGGCTTTGCGGGAATATAGTTTTTCAAAATCGGGTCTGTCAGTAAGACACCCCAATGTTTTTCAACTATTGACCTGAAATCACTCCACTGAGAATTGTAAGTGGTAACCAGTCGTGTGATTTTAGAAGAGTCCTTTTCATCACTATTTCTTTTGCCAAAAAGAAGATCATCCCTCTTGGATTGAACAGCTCGTTTATAGCCGCGCTTGATACATCGCCGGCTATACCCGCGATCCTCAAACCTGCGAGCTATATCCTTGGCCTGTCTATGAAAGTCATTGTCTAGTGTACATATCCTCCTGGCTCTAAGAAATTGGCCAACGGGAATCCCATTGACTGTAGCTAGGGGATGGGACGACGTAGCATGAAGCAACGAATTTGTTGCAGTTTTCTTCCGAAACATGTCAGTCACTAGGTCCCCATTCTCTAAGGCTGAAATTTTGATGTCCAAAAAATCTAGTTCTTTGCCATACTTATAAGTAAGCTTGATATTAAATTTATTTTTATTTAAGTTGGACATCAATCTTTCCAACTCAGAGATAGGTCCAGACCACAAGAACCATATGTCGTCTATGTATCGCATCCACTCCTGGACTCCCGACATTGCTGGCAAAAAATCACCTAAAAAAATCTGACGTTCCCAAAAACCTAAAAATAAATTAGCATATGAGGGGGCACATGCCGCCCCCATTGCAGTTCCTTGTTGCTGTAAATAAATCCGACCATTAAATGTGAAAAAATTATGATATAAGATGTATTCCAGCAATGTTAACAGGAGGCCAGAAGTGGATGCGTCCATATTGCTTTCATTCAAAAACCATGATACAGCCCGCAACCCGTCCTCATGCCTTATTGAGGTGTAGAGAGCATCAACGTCGGCCGTCACCATGACCATCTCTTCCTCCAAATGAACATGATTTAACCTCTGTAGAGCCGAAGTAGTATCTTTTATAAACGATGGAAGTGTTGATACTAGAGGTTTGAGGAAGTGGTCAATGGTGACGGCGACGATCTCACTCAGGCTGCCATTGCCCAAAATTATCGGTCTCCCTGGTGGGTCAAGTGGATCTTTATGAATCTTCGGGATTAGATATAATGTGGGCATACGGGGCTGTAACTTTTTCATACTGTCCAAAAAGGTCTTGGGAATTATACCTTCAGATGAGGCTCTTTACAATATTGCTACCAGTTGGTTCTGAAACTCTACAGTTGGATTCCTATCTAACACTTTATAACATTTTAAGTCATTAAGCAGATGATAAGCTTGTTTTTCATATATCCGACAAGGCCACACAACTAAATTGCCGCCCTTGTCGGCTGGTTTGAATAGGACGTCATCCAGCTGTTGCAATTGTTTAAGGGCTTCTCTTTCTTTATAATTTAAATTAGATGCCCCAATGGCTTTCGTAGTTTTAAGATTTTTGATGTCATTTATAACCAATTTTGTAAACACCTCAGTTGCTGAACATAGGCTCAATGACGGAAAGGTTTTACTTTTTTCAAATAAATGTTTTGGGAACTTACCAGTAGAAGACTCACTTTCCAATGCCAATGCCTCCAGATTTTCCAAGGCCTCCCTTTCGACTTCTGTAGTAAAAATCTCCTTATTACTTGATCTATGGTGCAGGCGACGCAGGACCAATTTTCGCGCAAACAGGTTAACGTCCTTTACCGCCGTGAATTCATCTAAAAATTGAGAAGGAGAAAATGTCAAACCTCTTTCCAAAACCCGCAGCTGAATGTCAGACAGCGCATGCTCGGACAAATTGATTACCTTATACTGATCATATTTGTCCTTACGTTTTTTTCTCGAATCAAAAATATCCGGGTATTTATTTGATTGTTTGCTGCGTGTACGCGTTCGTTGGTAAATATCGCCTGCATCGTCCAGATCGCTGGAGGAGGCACAGCTGTCCGATATGGAGGCAGTGGCATTGTACTCGCTAGTTTGTATAGATGGCTTCCTCAGACTATTACTTTTCTGTTGTTGCCACCTGTAAATAATCTTGCTTTCATAATCTCCCATATCTCGTTGGTACTTAGCTTTAAATTGGCTGATATCCAGCTCCCATTTATCTATATCCTTCTCTAGCTCATTCATATATTTATTGAGCTGTTCCAGAGAGAGATCTTTTTTAATCATTTGCATAAGATTTTCAATTTCTTCATCCAATTTATTGAGTGACAGTATATTATTGTCAATGATAATTTTGATGAACTCAAGGGAACAGCCCTCTGCCGCCTTAATCCATCTATTGACTAATTCTTCATTGTGCAGTTCAAAGGAAGGAAAGAGCTGAATCCTCAACCCTCTGGGAATAATTTTTTGCATCAAATAATTATCTAGTGAAGTTTTTTTCCACCATAATTTCGTTTTCCTCTGCAAGCAAAATTTATATTGTTTAAGATGATCCTTATAATCACTAGTAGTCTTAGGTACGACTGTGGGGGCTCCTTGCTTGAACAAATCCGTAGCTTTAGTTAGCCAAAGAGTCTCCTTGGCCTTGAAATCCATATTAATATGGTGGACAACTGTAGTAAAACAGCAAATAGATAATTAGAAACACACAAGGTCCAAAAACCATCAACTTAGCCTTCAAAGAAGCAATTATCTCAAAACACAAAAAGCACCCTTAGGTAAACTACCTGGGTATATTGAAGCAACGCTAATAAATAATGAACATATCATAGAATAAATTCAAAATATTTTTATTCCATCATTTTTTATTCAAACATAAACCACACCACAAAGGAGATCATATTGCATCCAACAAACTGCCTCAGGTTAAGAAAGGTTCAGCATTAAGTATCCTATTAAGCATTTAGACATAAATTTTTCTATATATGATTCAATTTACATGATGCGGCAGTTCATCATCAAAACAATACACTCATTTATATAACTATAAGTCCTTCCCAGGTTTTGATTTCATTATTTGGCTATCTCAATAGTGTCTCACCGTCTTAGTTGTTTATTAAAAAATTTTTCAAACAAATATATATATATGGAGATTCAAGAAACAAATGGCAAGAAATTATTTCTTTACCTATCTGCAGGAAATACATATAAAAATATTTATTTTATTATTCTACCTCTGAAAATATTATTTTTCTTGATTTTATCTCTAAAGATCTCCGTTTTATCAGTGAAGTCAATATCCACCAATTAATTCGTTTGTAAGCCTTAAAAAGACAGCCAAATTTCACATATGGGAAGCAGTGAATACAGGCATGGAAAACCGGGCTCTTTTTTATAAAGACATATGTCAAAAAATGAAGCCCAGCGGTTTAGGGGAGGAATTGCCGTGCCGTATAAAACGAATCCTATATTTCAAAAAATGCCTTGATGGCAATGAAATTTCCAATACCAGCTGATAAACAGATAAAATTGGCAAATTAACCTAAGTTTAGGCATATATAACGGTGACACGCCTCTACCCCTCAGCCGGCTAATCAATTCTTAGCCAGCTTAAAACCACACAAGGCTATAGTCTGTATGGCCGTAACAGCATATGAATTCACAATATGTCAAAAAATGAAACCAACAGATTAGGGGAGGAATTACCGTGCCGCATAAAGTAAATCTTGTATTTCAAAATGCCTTGATGGCAGAACAAACTGTTTTTCTTATTACCCGCCAATAGACCGATAACATTGGTAAATTTACCTAGGCTTAGGCATATATAGCAGTGACACGTCTCTACCCGTCAGCCGGCTAATCAATTCTTAGCCAGCCTAAAGCCGCACAAGGCTGTTTTATTTATTATTGTTTAGTGTTAAGTTAAGGATTATTTATATTAAGGTATGCCTTGTGCTACCATGTGAAGGCAGTCAAATATGAAGTCTTTCAGTTGATGCACCTCGGTAGGGGCACCTTTACAGGCATTACCAATAGCTTTTGTAGCATGGCAGACCTCAAGCTCATCCGAGCTGAAAGTTTTTAAAGCCATTAATGAGATTAAATTTTTTGCCACATCCTTCTCCAGGTTAGGATGGTGTAGGAGCTCCGAGACGAACATGACACTGATGATTCTGCTTGTTCTGAATGAATATCTCAATGGTATACGCAGGTAATGGATGAGTTTCCTCCTTTCCTCATCAGTTAAGACACAAGTAATATAATGACACATCGCAGCCTGCGTAGTGTCTGTGTCATGGAGAACAGATTCATCCTGGTGGTTTCTGAACCCATACTTGGGGTGCAGAAGATGATAGAAAAAATCATAGCTTCTCTCTTTCCAGTCTCTCCTGGATTTGGTGGAAATCAGGTCCAATATCTTGAACGAGCTGCTTTGTGGACGCTCTTCATCCTTTTCCAAGCGCTCCATGACTTCTTCACCACGATAAATTGCAATATTAGCCAGGAGCGTCATAGCTGCGCCAGTTATTCCGGGTTGTCTCTTACTCTCCGCTCTCCGCATGTGGCGATAGGTCTGATCGATAAGTTCAGTAGTCAGAAAGCTGGCAGTGTCCGCTCCGATAGAGGTTACAGTTAACAAGAACAGGAGGGCATTCATCAAATCCCGTCCATCCAGATCACGCAGATGTTTTGATTAGATCGCTGGTCATTGTCTTTATTACTCCAAGCTCAAATGATAAAACAATGCGTGGAATACTGTACTCCAGAAGAGGGACACTGAGCAGGTCCAGCGAGGCCAACAACTCTGTATAGCGATTGCTGGATCCCATGCTGCAGTGTTTACAGCGATCGCTGGATACCATGATGCAATGATTCATCATAAAATAATCAGACGTAATCTGCCAAAAAATTCAAAATGATATTAGAGGAAACATCAGGTAATTTCTAAGTAATAGAAGATTATTATTATTTCTGCAATATAAATGCAAAAAAATAAAATTATATTTCAAATTACAGAATTACAGTCCTCAAATTTCAGTAATTCCTTACACTGATGTGTAATGGCCTAAGGAACTCTCAGAAGTTCCAGGACTGAGGGCAACGGACCCTACAGGGTGGTCTCACCGGTGCCCATGGGTAACACAATGAAAGAAAGGGTGGCCATGGCTCGGATACAGAGAATCTGCTGTTATTATCTTCACCTGTGGAAAACAGATGGTGCTTTTATTTTCACATATGTTACCCATGGGCACTGGGGGTTTCACCGTCCCGGGTAAGGTGAGTCCTGAGGTGGTTTAGCCTTTTTATGCCATTGCCCGTCAATGTACAACATTTCTGAAGATGGAGATAACTTTCAAGACCCACAACAAAAGTCTGAATCAGCCCCGTCTCCACCCCTAAAAATTAATAATCAACCTGGACTCCTAAATCCAGACATTCATGTATTAGTAACACACAAGGTCCAAAAACCATCAACTTAGCCTTCAAAGAAGCAATTATCTCAAAACACAAAAGGCACCCTTAGGTAAACTACCTGGGTATATTGAAGCAACGCTAATAAATAATGAAAATATCATAGAATAAATTCAAAATATTTTTATTCCATCATTTTTTATTCAAACATAAACCACACCACAAAGGAAATCATATTACATCCAACAAACTGCCTCAGGTTAAGAAAGGTTCAGCATTAAGTATCCTATTAAGCATTTAGACATAAATTTTTCTATATATGATTCAATTTACATGATGCGGCAGTTCATCATCAAAACAATACACTCATTTATATAACTATAAGTCCTTCCCAGGTTTTGATTTCATTATTTGGCTATCTCAATAGTGTCTCACCGTCTTAGTTGTTTATTAAAAAATTTTTCAAACAAATATATATATATGGAGATTCAAGAAACAAATGGCAAGAAATTATTTCTTTACCTATCTGCAGGAAATACATATAAAAATATTTATTTTATTATTCTACCTCTGAAAATATTATTTTTCTTGATTTTATCTCTAAAGATCTCCGTTTTATCAGTGAAGTCAATATCCACCAATTAATTCGTTTGTAAGCCTTAAAAAGACAGCCAAATTTCACATATGGGAAGCAGTGAATACAGGCATGGAAAACCGGGCTCTTTTTTATAAAGACATATGTCAAAAAATGAAGCCCAGCGGTTTAGGGGAGGAATTGCCGTGCCGTATAAAACGAATCCTATATTTCAAAAAATGCCTTGATGGCAATGAAATTTCCAATACCAGCTGATAAACAGATAAAATTGGCAAATTAACCTAAGTTTAGGCATATATAACGGTGACACGCCTCTACCCCTCAGCCGGCTAATCAATTCTTAGCCAGCTTAAAACCACACAAGGCTATAGTCTGTATGGCCGTAACAGCATATGAATTCACAATATGTCAAAAAATGAAACCAACAGATTAGGGGAGGAATTACCGTGCCGCATAAAGTAAATCTTGTATTTCAAAATGCGTTGATGGCAGAACAAACTGTTTTTCTTATTACCCGCCAATAGACCGATAACATTGGTAAATTTACCTAGGCTTAGGCATATATAGCAGTGACACGTCTCTACCCGTCAGCCGGCTAATCAATTCTTAGCCAGCCTTAAGCCGCACAAGGCTATAGTCAGTGTGGCCATGACAACATATGAATTCACGATGTATGCCCGACAATATCTTATAGCACCACGCGAACCACATATATAACATTACATCACTTTCTACCGCTTTAGCAATATTATAGTTAAGCGTAAACCAGACTACAGTAAATACCTGAGCAGTGGATGACTCTCTCCTTTCCCCGACGTACGTTTCGCGCCAGCTTTTTCAAGAGGGGCATGTCGGGTAGGGAGAAAGTTGCTGCTAATATATCAGCCCGTAACCAATAAGGCAAAGAGTGGGTGTGTGGCAAATAGCCAATGAACTACAAGGGAGTCGTGTAGGGTATACGTCACTGATGTAGTGACGGTGAGCGCTATCACTGTCTCCCCAGGACTAAGTCAGCGCATATCAACGTCACAGACACATCGTTCCCTGCTGCGCGCGCTGAACCGCACATCTAAACCGCATATCATTCCACAAAAAGCCTTGGTCTCAAGGCCTTCTAACTGCATTAAGGTAAATACCCATGGAAATATAATATTACTGACATCTGTCCATATCCATGTATTGCAATCTATATATATATACGTACAGATATGCAGTCCCATGATTATATTGCTGAAACCAACGAAGAAGACAGTTGATATCGTATAGTTACTACTATAAGGATTGTCGGTATTCTGTGATTCTTCCGGTAATGTCACAAACCCAAAAGTATTCATACAATTTTTAGAACAATGTCACATATATATGTCATATGTACAGATATAGCTGTTACTCAATGAATGAATAAAAGAAAAGGTCTGGACTTTACATATATTTCCCTTACAAATCATCACTTCTTAATATATATGGTCATTAACCCATGAACATCCAACAATCCTGACATGCAGCTATATTACCCTTATATTACATCATGCAGAATGATCATAATAAACCCATAGGGCGATCTGTGGTAAATCATGTTAATCACCCCCTTATTTGCATTGACAGTGGCTCAGCCAAAAGGGCGAAGAAAAAGGGGTCATAAATGCAAACTGCCGGGACACCCACAGGTAGCTCCTGCAGTAGCCACCCAATGGGCAATCACCAGAGAGCGCAGAAATGACCTCAAAACTCACACCACAGGCCAGGGCGACAGCGATGCTCTAAATATTAGTCATATTGATATAGATATACTTCCAACAAATAAACCAATACATAATATTCAGTATAAATATATATAAATACATGTAAAAATTCACATTAATTTATTGTCATAAGAGGGTAGTTTCAGCCCAAAAATTGCCTCAAAAAGAATATATTTTTTTTCCTTGTAGAGAGTTGAATACAGCCACATTCTTTTTCTTTTTTATTATTATTTATTTTGGAGGGAAGGTTTCTCATCCATTATTCTCCAATTATTCCTTGTTGATAAGGATTGGTTGGGACGGACCTAATATTAGAGGGTTATCTAAAAGCAAACACAAAATGGAATTATTAACTTAAAAACAACTAAATTAAAATCACCCACCCATAAAAGGACTACCAGGATCTTCAGTTTTTTAGCTATGCAAGAGAAATTGGAACATCCCTTGAACTGCACAATATTGAATTTCCTACGCTAATCTTATAAGAATCATCTGTAGGGAAGAGATCTTTTTTTGCTTCCTATATTTGTTTAGTTTCCAAGAAAGGATCCATACCCATGGCTTTCATTTAGCCCTTGTGGGGACATGGAGCCAAGGTAATAGATCCATTTACACTCAACCTTGGCTAGAGCCTGACCTATGTTCCCTCCTCTTGGTCCAAGACTAACCTGGTCAATGGCTTTAAATTTCAGGCCATTGGGGTTACACTGATGGAATGTTTTGAAGTGCCTCGGTATGCTTTTCAAGAGAGTATCATCCTCAATTGTTTTAGCATTTTTGATATCTCTAAGATGCTCCAGGACTTGTACTTTCATTTCACGCGTCGTGAGACCCACATAAATTTTCGAACACGGGCATTCAGCCACGTATACAATTCCCGTGGATGAACAGGTCAAAGTTTTGCGGATGTCATATACCACAGATCCATCAAAATTCCAAAAAGTTTTAGCCTTAGTACAATTGCCACACGCCTTGCAAAGGCCACATGGGAAGAATCCCCACAAGGTGGTATTGGGCTTTTTGTGGCCTTGTTTTTTCTCATAGTGGCTATGTACAAGCAAGTCTCTCAAATTTTTCGAGCGTCCAGCCACAATCGATGGCTTTGCGGGAATATAGTTTTTCAAAATCGGGTCTGTCAGTAAGACACCCCAATGTTTTTCAACTATTGACCTGAAATCACTCCACTGAGAATTGTAAGTGGTAACCAGTCGTGTGATTTTAGAAGAGTCCTTTTCATCACTATTTCTTTTGCCAAAAAGAAGATCATCCCTCTTGGATTGAACAGCTCGTTTATAGCCGCGCTTGATACATCGCCGGCTATACCCGCGATCCTCAAACCTGCGAGCTATATCCTTGGCCTGTCTATGAAAGTCATTGTCTAGTGTACATATCCTCCTGGCTCTAAGAAATTGGCCAACGGGAATCCCATTGACTGTAGCTAGGGGATGGGACGACGTAGCATGAAGCAACGAATTTGTTGCAGTTTTCTTCCGAAACATGTCAGTCACTAGGTCCCCATTCTCTAAGGCTGAAATTTTGATGTCCAAAAAATCTAGTTCTTTGCCATACTTATAAGTAAGCTTGATATTAAATTTATTTTTATTTAAGTTGGACATCAATCTTTCCAACTCAGAGATAGGTCCAGACCACAAGAACCATATGTCGTCTATGTATCGCATCCACTCCTGGACTCCCGACATTGCTGGCAAAAAATCACCTAAAAAAATCTGACGTTCCCAAAAACCTAAAAATAAATTAGCATATGAGGGGGCACATGCCGCCCCCATTGCAGTTCCTTGTTGCTGTAAATAAATCCGACCATTAAATGTGAAAAAATTATGATATAAGATGTATTCCAGCAATGTTAACAGGAGGCCAGAAGTGGATGCGTCCATATTGCTTTCATTCAAAAACCATGATACAGCCCGCAACCCGTCCTCATGCCTTATTGAGGTGTAGAGAGCATCAACGTCGGCCGTCACCATGACCATCTCTTCCTCCAAATGAACATGATTTAACCTCTGTAGAGCCGAAGTAGTATCTTTTATAAACGATGGAAGTGTTGATACTAGAGGTTTGAGGAAGTGGTCAATGGTGACGGCGACGATCTCACTCAGGCTGCCATTGCCCAAAATTATCGGTCTCCCTGGTGGGTCAAGTGGATCTTTATGAATCTTCGGGATTAGATATAATGTGGGCATACGGGGCTGTAACTTTTTCATACTGTCCAAAAAGGTCTTGGGAATTATACCTTCAGATGAGGCTCTTTACAATATTGCTACCAGTTGGTTCTGAAACTCTACAGTTGGATTCCTATCTAACACTTTATAACATTTTAAGTCATTAAGCAGATGATAAGCTTGTTTTTCATATATCCGACAAGGCCACACAACTAAATTGCCGCCCTTGTCGGCTGGTTTGAATAGGACGTCATCCAGCTGTTGCAATTGTTTAAGGGCTTCTCTTTCTTTATAATTTAAATTAGATGCCCCAATGGCTTTCGTAGTTTTAAGATTTTTGATGTCATTTATAACCAATTTTGTAAACACCTCAGTTGCTGAACATAGGCTCAATGACGGAAAGGTTTTACTTTTTTCAAATAAATGTTTTGGGAACTTACCAGTAGAAGACTCACTTTCCAATGCCAATGCCTCCAGATTTTCCAAGGCCTCCCTTTCGACTTCTGTAGTAAAAATCTCCTTATTACTTGATCTATGGTGCAGGCGACGCAGGACCAATTTTCGCGCAAACAGGTTAACGTCCTTTACCGCCGTGAATTCATCTAAAAATTGAGAAGGAGAAAATGTCAAACCTCTTTCCAAAACCCGCAGCTGAATGTCAGACAGCGCATGCTCGGACAAATTGATTACCTTATACTGATCATATTTGTCCTTACGTTTTTTTCTCGAATCAAAAATATCCGGGTATTTATTTGATTGTTTGCTGCGTGTACGCGTTCGTTGGTAAATATCGCCTGCATCGTCCAGATCGCTGGAGGAGGCACAGCTGTCCGATATGGAGGCAGTGGCATTGTACTCGCTAGTTTGTATAGATGGCTTCCTCAGACTATTACTTTTCTGTTGTTGCCACCTGTAAATAATCTTGCTTTCATAATCTCCCATATCTCGTTGGTACTTAGCTTTAAATTGGCTGATATCCAGCTCCCATTTATCTATATCCTTCTCTAGCTCATTCATATATTTATTGAGCTGTTCCAGAGAGAGATCTTTTTTAATCATTTGCATAAGATTTTCAATTTCTTCATCCAATTTATTGAGTGACAGTATATTATTGTCAATGATAATTTTGATGAACTCAAGGGAACAGCCCTCTGCCGCCTTAATCCATCTATTGACTAATTCTTCATTGTGCAGTTCAAAGGAAGGAAAGAGCTGAATCCTCAACCCTCTGGGAATAATTTTTTGCATCAAATAATTATCTAGTGAAGTTTTTTTCCACCATAATTTCGTTTTCCTCTGCAAGCAAAATTTATATTGTTTAAGATGATCCTTATAATCACTAGTAGTCTTAGGTACGACTGTGGGGGCTCCTTGCTTGAACAAATCCGTAGCTTTAGTTAGCCAAAGAGTCTCCTTGGCCTTGAAATCCATATTAATATGGTGGACAACTGTAGTAAAACAGCAAATAGATAATTAGAAACACACAAGGTCCAAAAACCATCAACTTAGCCTTCAAAGAAGCAATTATCTCAAAACACAAAAAGCACCCTTAGGTAAACTACCTGGGTATATTGAAGCAACGCTAATAAATAATGAACATATCATAGAATAAATTCAAAATATTTTTATTCCATCATTTTTTATTCAAACATAAACCACACCACAAAGGAGATCATATTGCATCCAACAAACTGCCTCAGGTTAAGAAAGGTTCAGCATTAAGTATCCTATTAAGCATTTAGACATAAATTTTTCTATATATGATTCAATTTACATGATGCGGCAGTTCATCATCAAAACAATACACTCATTTATATAACTATAAGTCCTTCCCAGGTTTTGATTTCATTATTTGGCTATCTCAATAGTGTCTCACCGTCTTAGTTGTTTATTAAAAAATTTTTCAAACAAATATATATATATGGAGATTCAAGAAACAAATGGCAAGAAATTATTTCTTTACCTATCTGCAGGAAATACATATAAAAATATTTATTTTATTATTCTACCTCTGAAAATATTATTTTTCTTGATTTTATCTCTAAAGATCTCCGTTTTATCAGTGAAGTCAATATCCACCAATTAATTTGTTTGTAAGCCTTAAAAAGACAGCCAAATTTCACATATGGGAAGCAGTGAATACAGGCATGGAAAACCGGGCTCTTTTTTATAAAGACATATGTCAAAAAATGAAGCCCAGCGGTTTAGGGGAGGAATTGCCGTGCCGTATAAAACGAATCCTATATTTCAAAAAATGCCTTGATGGCAATGAAATTTCCAATACCAGCTGATAAACAGATAGTATTGGCAAGTTAACCTAAGTTTAGGCATATATAACGGTGACACGCCTCTACCCCTCAGCCGGCTAATCAATTCTTAGCCAGCTTAAAACCACACAAGGCTATAGTCTGTATGGCCGTAACAGCATATGAATTCACAATATGTCAAAAAATGAAACCAACAGATTAGGGGAGGAATTACCGTGCCGCATAAAGTAAATCTTGTATTTCAAAATGCCTTGATGGCAGAACAAACTGTTTTTCTTATTACCCGCCAATAGACCGATAACATTGGTAAATTTACCTAGGCTTAGGCATATATAGCAGTGACACGTCTCTACCCGTCAGCCGGCTAATCAATTCTTAGCCAGCCTAAAGCCGCACAAGGCTATAGTCAGTGTGGCCATGACAACATATGAATTCACGATGTATGCCCGACAATATCTTATAGCACCACGCGAACCACATATATAACATTACATCACTTTCTACCGCTTTAGCAATATTATAGTTAAGCGTAAACCAGACTACAGTAAATACCTGAGCAGTGGATGACTCTCTCCTTTCCCCGACGTACGTTTCGCGCCAGCTTTTTCAAGAGGGGCATGTCGGGTAGGGAGAAAGTTGCTGCTAATATATCAGTCCGCAACCAATAAGGCAAAGAGTGGGTGTGTGGCAAATAGCCAATGAACTACAAGGGAGTCGTGTAGGGTATACGTCACTGATGTAGTGACGGTGAGCGCTATCACTGTCTCCCCAGGACTAAGTCAGCGCATATCAACGTCACAGACACATCGTTCCCTGCTGCGCGCGCTGAACCGCACATCTAAACCGCATATCATTCCACAAAAAGCCTTGGTCTGAAGGCCTTCTAACTGCATTAAGGTAAATACCCATGGAAATATAATATTACTGACATCTGTCCATATCCATGTATTGCAATCTATATATATATACGTACATATATGCAGTCCCATGATTATATTGCTGAAACCAACGAAGAAGACAGTTGATATCGTATAGTTACTACTATCAGGATTGTCGGTATTCTGTGATTCTTCCGTTAATGTCACAAACCCAAAAGTATTCATACAATTTTTAGAACAATGTCACATATATATGTCATATGTACAGATATAGCTGTTACTCAATGAATGAATAAAAGAAAAGGTCTGGACTTAACATATATTTCCCTTACAAATCATCACTTCTTAATATATATGGTCATTAACCCATGAACATCCAACAATCCTGACATGCAGCTATATTACCCTTATATTACATCATGCAGAATGATCATAATAAACCCATAGGGCGATCTGTGGTAAATCATGTTAATCACCCCCTTATTTGCATTGACAGTGGCTCAGCCAAAAGGGCGAAGAAAAAGGGGTCATAAATGCAAACTGCCGGGACACCCACAGGTAGCTCCTGCAGTAGCCACCCAATGGGCGATCACCAGAGAGCGCAGAAATGACCTCAAAACTCACACCACAGGCCAGGGCGACAGCGATGCTCTAAATATTAGTCATATTGATATAGATATACTTCCAACAAATAAACCAATACATAATATTCAGTATAAATATATATATAAATACATGTAAAAATTCACATTAATTTATTGTCATAAGAGGGTAGTTTCAGCCCAAAAATTGCCTCAAAAAGAATATATATTTTTTTCCTTGTAGAGAGTTGAATACAGCCACATTCTTTTTCTTTTTTATTATTATTTATTTTGGAGGGAAGGTTTCTCATCCATTATTCTCCAATAATGCCTTGTTGATAAGGATTGGTTGGGACGGACCTAATATTAGAGGGTTATCTAAAAGCAAACACAAAATGGAATTAACTTAAAAACAACAACTAAATTAAAATCACCCACCCATAAAAGGACTACCAGGATCTTCAGTTTTTTAGCTATGCAAGAGAAATTGGAACATCCCTTGAACTGCACAATATTGAATTTCTTAATAAATCATCACAGCCATTTTTTCACCATAATTGACTCTGCTGTTTTATTTATTATTGTTTAGTGTTATTAAGTTAAGGATTATTTATATTAAGGTATGCCTTGTGCTACCATGCGAAGGCAGTCAAATATGAAGTCTTTCAGTTGATGCACCTCGGTAGGGGCACCTTTACAGGCATTACCAATAGCTTCTGTAGCATGGCAGACCTCAAGCTCATCCGAGCTGAAAGTTTTTAAAGCCATTAATGAGATTAAATTTTTTGCCACATTCTTCTCCAGGTTAGGATGGTGTAGGAGCTCCGAGACGAACATGACACTGATGATTCTGCTTGTTCTGAATGAATATCTCATTGGTATACGCAGGTAATGGATGAGTTTCCTCCTTTCCTCATCAGTTAAGACACAAGTAATATAATGACACATCGCAGCCTGCGTAGTGTCTGTGTCATGGAGAACAGATTCATCCTGGTGGTTTCTGAACCCATACTTGGGGTGCAGAAGATGATAGAAAAAATCATAGCTTCTCTCTTTCCAGTCTCTGCTGGATTTGGTGGAAATCAGGTCCAATATCTTGAACGAGCTGCTTTGTGGACGCTCTTCATCCTTTTCCAAGCGCTCCATGACTTCTTCACCACGATAAATTGCAATATTAGCCAGGAGCGTCATAGCTGCGCCAGTTATTCCGGGTTGTCTCTTACTTTCCACTCTCCGCATGTGGCGATAGGTCTGATCGATAAGTTCAGTAGTCAGAAAGCTGGCAGCGTCCGCTCCGATAGAGGTTACAGTTAACAAGAACAGGAGGGCATTCATCAAATCCCGTCCATCCAGATCACGCAGATGTTTTGATTAGATCGCTGGTCATTGTCTTTATTACTCCAAGCTCAAATGATAAAACAATGCGTGGAATACTGTCCTCCAGAAGAGGGACACTGAGCAGGTCCAGCGAGGCCAACAACTCTTTATAGCGATTGCTGGATCCCATGCTGCAGTGTTTACAGCGATCGCTGGATACCATGATGCAATGATTCATCATAAAATAATCAGACGTAATCTGCCAAAAAAATTCAAAATGATATTAGAGGAAACATCAGGTAATTTCTATGTAATAGAAGATTATTATTATTTCTGCAATATAAATGCAAAAAAATAAAATTATATTTCAAATTACAGAATTACAGTCCTCAAATTTCAGTAATTCCTTACACTGATGTGTAATGGCCTAAGGAACTCTCAGAAGTTCCAGGACTGAGGGCAACGGACCCTACAGGGTGGTCTCACCGGTGCCCATGGGTAACACAATGAAAGAAAGGGTGGCCATGGCTCGGATACAGAGAATCTGCTGTTATTATCTTCACCTGTGGAAAACAGATGGTGCTTTTATTTTCACATATGTTACCCATGGGCACTGGGGGTTTCACCGTCCCGGGTAAGGTGAGTCCTGAGGTGGTTTAGCCTTTTTATGCCATTGCCCGTTAATGTACAACATTTCTGAAGATGGAGATAACTTTCAAGACCCACAACAAAAGTCTGAATCAGCCCCGTCTCCACCCCTAAAAATTAATAATCAACCTGGACTCCTAAATCCAGACATTCATGTATTAGTAACACACAAGGTCCAAAAACCATCAACTTAGCCTTCAAAGAAGCAATTATCTCAAAACACAAAAGGCACCCTTAGGTAAACTACCTGGGTATATTGAAGCAACGCTAATAAATAATGAAAATATCATAGAATAAATTCAAAATATTTTTATTCCATCATTTTTTATTCAAACATAAACCACACCACAAAGGAGATCATATTACATCCAACAAACTGCCTCAGGTTAAGAAAGGTTCAGCATTAAGTATCCTATTAAGCATTTAGACATAAATTTTTCTATATATGATTCAATTTACATGATGCGGCAGTTCATCATCAAAACAATACACTCATTTATATAACTATAAGTCCTTCCCAGGTTTTGATTTCATTATTTGGCTATCTCAATAGTGTCTCACCGTCTTAGTTGTTTATTAAAAATTTTTTCAAACAAATATATATATATGGAGATTCAAGAAACAAATGGCAAGAAATTATTTCTTTACCTATCTGCAGGAAATACATATAAAAATATTTATTTTATTATTCTACCTCTGAAAATATTATTTTTCTTGATTTTATCTCTAAAGATCTCCGTTTTATCAGTGAAGTCAATATCCACCAATTAATTTGTTTGTAAGCCTTAAAAAGACAGCCAAATTTCACATATGGGAAGCAGTGAATACAGGCATGGAAAACCGGGCTCCTTTTTATAAAGACATATGTCAAAAAATGAAGCCCAGCGGTTTAGGGGAGGAATTGCCGTGCCGTATAAAACGAATCCTATATTTCAAAAAATGCCTTGATGGCAATGAAATTTCCAATACCAGCTGATAAACAGATAGTATTGGCAAATTAACCTAAGTTTAGGCATATATAACGGTGACACGCCTCTACCCCTCAGCCGGCTAATCAATTCTTAGCCAGCTTAAAACCACACAAGGCTATAGTCTGTATGGCCGTAACAGCATATGAATTCACAATATGTCAAAAAATGAAACCAACAGATTAGGGGAGGAATTACCGTGCCGCATAAAGTAAATCTTGTATTTCAAAATGCGTTGATGGCAGAACAAACTGTTTTTCTTATTACCCGCCAATAGACCGATAACATTGGTAAATTTACCTAGGCTTAGGCATATATAGCAGTGACACGTCTCTACCCGTCAGCCGGCTAATCAATTCTTAGCCAGCCTAAAGCCGCACAAGGCTATAGTCAGTGTGGCCATGACAACATATGAATTCACGATGTATGCCCGACAATATCTTATAGCACCACGCGAACCACATATATAACATTACATCACTTTCTACCGCTTTAGCAATATTATAGTTAAGCGTAAACCAGACTACAGTAAATACCTGAGCAGTGGATGACTCTCTCCTTTCCCCGACGTACGTTTCGCGCCAGCTTTTTCAAGAGGGGCATGTCGGGTAGGGAGAAAGTTGCTGCTAATATATCAGTCCGCAACCAATAAGGCAAAGAGTGGGTGTGTGGCAAATAGCCAATGAACTGCAAGGGAGTCGTGTAGGGTATACGTCACTGATGTAGTGACGGTGAGCGCTATCACTGTCTCCCCAGGACTAAGTCAGCGCATATCAACGTCACAGACACATCGTTCCCTGCTGCGCGCGCTGAACCGCACATCTAAACCGCATATCATTCCACAAAAAGCCTTGGTCTGAAGGCCTTCTAACTGCATTAAGGTAAATACCCATGGAAATATAATATTACTGACATCTGTCCATATCCATGTATTGCAATCTATATATATATACGTACATATATGCAGTCCCATGATTATATTGCTGAAACCAACGAAGAAGACAGTTGATATCGTATAGTTACTACTATCAGGATTGTCGGTATTCTGTGATTCTTCCGGTAATGTCACAAACCCAAAAGTATTCATACAATTTTTAGAACAATGTCACATATATATGTCATATGTACAGATATAGCTGTTACTCAATGAATGAATAAAAGAAAAGGTCTGGACTTAACATATATTTCCCTTACAAATCATCACTTCTTAATATATATGGTCATTAACCCATGAACATCCAACAATCCTGACATGCAGCTATATTACCCTTATATTACATCATGCAGAATGATCATAATAAACCCATAGGGCGATCTGTGGTAAATCATGTTAATCACCCCCTTATTTGCATTGACAGTGGCTCAGCCAAAAGGGCGAAGAAAAAGGGGTCATAAATGCAAACTGCCGGGACACCCACAGGTAGCTCCTGCAGTAGCCACCCAATGGGCGATCACCAGAGAGCGCAGAAATGACCTCAAAACTCACACCACAGGCCAGGGCGACAGCGATGCTCTAAATATTAGTCATATTGATATAGATATACTTCCAACAAATAAACCAATACATAATATTCAGTATAAATATATATATAAATACATGTAAAAATTCACATTAATTTATTGTCATAAGAGGGTAGTTTCAGCCCAAAAATTGCCTCAAAAAGAATATATATTTTTTTCCTTGTAGAGAGTTGAATACAGCCACATTCTTTTTCTTTTTTATTATTATTTATTTTGGAGGGAAGGTTTCTCATCCATTATTCTCCAATAATGCCTTGTTGATAAGGATTGGTTGGGACGGACCTAATATTAGAGGGTTATCTAAAAGCAAACACAAAATGGAATTAACTTAAAAACAACAACTAAATTAAAATCACCCACCCATAAAAGGACTACCAGGATCTTCAGTTTTTTAGCTATGCAAGAGAAATTGGAACATCCCTTGAACTGCACAATATTGAATTTCTTAATAAATCATCACAGCCATTTTTTCACCATAATTGACTCTGCTGTTTTATTTATTATTGTTTAGTGTTATTAAGTTAAGGATTATTTATATTAAGGTATGCCTTGTGCTACCATGCGAAGGCAGTCAAATATGAAGTCTTTCAGTTGATGCACCTCGGTAGGGGCACCTTTACAGGCATTACCAATAGCTTCTGTAGCATGGCAGACCTCAAGCTCATCCGAGCTGAAAGTTTTTAAAGCCATTAATGAGATTAAATTTTTTGCCACATTCTTCTCCAGGTTAGGATGGTGTAGGAGCTCCGAGACGAACATGACACTGATGATTCTGCTTGTTCTGAATGAATATCTCATTGGTATACGCAGGTAATGGATGAGTTTCCTCCTTTCCTCATCAGTTAAGACACAAGTAATATAATGACACATCGCAGCCTGCGTAGTGTCTGTGTCATGGAGAACAGATTCATCCTGGTGGTTTCTGAACCCATACTTGGGGTGCAGAAGATGATAGAAAAAATCATAGCTTCTCTCTTTCCAGTCTCTGCTGGATTTGGTGGAAATCAGGTCCAATATCTTGAACGAGCTGCTTTGTGGACGCTCTTCATCCTTTTCCAAGCGCTCCATGACTTCTTCACCACGATAAATTGCAATATTAGCCAGGAGCGTCATAGCTGCGCCAGTTATTCCGGGTTGTCTCTTACTTTCCACTCTCCGCATGTGGCGATAGGTCTGATCGATAAGTTCAGTAGTCAGAAAGCTGGCAGCGTCCGCTCCGATAGAGGTTACAGTTAACAAGAACAGGAGGGCATTCATCAAATCCCGTCCATCCAGATCACGCAGATGTTTTGATTAGATCGCTGGTCATTGTCTTTATTACTCCAAGCTCAAATGATAAAACAATGCGTGGAATACTGTCCTCCAGAAGAGGGACACTGAGCAGGTCCAGCGAGGCCAACAACTCTTTATAGCGATTGCTGGATCCCATGCTGCAGTGTTTACAGCGATCGCTGGATACCATGATGCAATGATTCATCATAAAATAATCAGACGTAATCTGCCAAAAAAATTCAAAATGATATTAGAGGAAACATCAGGTAATTTCTATGTAATAGAAGATTATTATTATTTCTGCAATATAAATGCAAAAAAATAAAATTATATTTCAAATTACAGAATTACAGTCCTCAAATTTCAGTAATTCCTTACACTGATGTGTAATGGCCTAAGGAACTCTCAGAAGTTCCAGGACTGAGGGCAACGGACCCTACAGGGTGGTCTCACCGGTGCCCATGGGTAACACAATGAAAGAAAGGGTGGCCATGGCTCGGATACAGAGAATCTGCTGTTATTATCTTCACCTGTGGAAAACAGATGGTGCTTTTATTTTCACATATGTTACCCATGGGCACTGGGGGTTTCACCGTCCCGGGTAAGGTGAGTCCTGAGGTGGTTTAGCCTTTTTATGCCATTGCCCGTCAATGTACAACATTTCTGAAGATGGAGATAACTTTCAAGACCCACAACAAAAGTCTGAATCAGCCCCGTCTCCACCCCTAAAAATTAATAATCAACCTGGACTCCTAAATCCAGACATTCATGTATTAGTAACACACAAGGTCCAAAAACCATCAACTTAGCCTTCAAAGAAGCAATTATCTCAAAACACAAAAGGCACCCTTAGGTAAACTACCTGGGTATATTGAAGCAACGCTAATAAATAATGAAAATATCATAGAATAAATTCAAAATATTTTTATTCCATCATTTTTTATTCAAACATAAACCACACCACAAAGGAGATCATATTACATCCAACAAACTGCCTCAGGTTAAGAAAGGTTCAGCATTAAGTATCCTATTAAGCATTTAGACATACATTTTTCTATATATGATTCAATTTACATGATGCGGCAGTTCATCATCAAAACAATACACTCATTTATATAACTATAAGTCCTTCCCAGGTTTTGATTTCATTATTTGGCTATCTCAATAGTGTCTCACCGTCTTAGTTGTTTATTAAAAAATTTTTCAAACAAATATATATATATGGAGATTCAAGAAACAAATGGCAAGAAATTATTTCTTTACCTATCTGCAGGAAATACATATAAAAATATTTATTTTATTATTCTACCTCTGAAAATATTATTTTTCTTGATTTTATCTCTAAAGATCTCCGTTTTATCAGTGAAGTCAATATCCACCAATTAATTTGTTTGTAAGCCTTAAAAAGACAGCCAAATTTCACATATGGGAAGCAGTGAATACAGGCATGGAAAACCGGGCTCTTTTTTATAAAGACATATGTCAAAAAATGAAGCCCAGCGGTTTAGGGGAGGAATTGCCGTGCCGTATAAAACGAATCCTATATTTCAAAAAATGCCTTGATGGCAATGAAATTTCCAATACCAGCTGATAAACAGATAAAATTGGCAAATTAACCTAAGTTTAGGCATATATAACGGTGACACGCCTCTACCCCTCAGCCGGCTAATCAATTCTTAGCCAGCTTAAAACCACACAAGGCTATAGTCTGTATGGCCGTAACAGCATATGAATTCACAATATGTCAAAAAATGAAACCAACAGATTAGGGGAGGAATTACCGTGCCGCATAAAGTAAATCTTGTTTTTCAAAATGCGTTGATGGCAGAACAAACTGTTTTTCTTATTACCCGCCAATAGACCGATAACATTGGTAAATTTACCTAGGCTTAGGCATATATAGCAGTGACACGTCTCTACCCGTCAGCCGGCTAATCAATTCTTAGCCAGCCTTAAGCCGCACAAGGCTATAGTCAGTGTGGCCATGACAACATATGAATTCACGATGTATGCCCGACAATATCTTATAGCACCACGCGAACCACATATATAACATTACATCACTTTCTACCGCTTTAGCAATATTATAGTTAAGCGTAAACCAGACTACAGTAAATACCTGAGCAGTGGATGACTCTCTCCTTTCCCCGACGTACGTTTCGCGCCAGCTTTTTCAAGAGGGGCATGTCGGGTAGGGAGAAAGTTGCTGCTAATATATCAGTCCGTAACCAATAAGGCAAAGAGTGGGTGTGTGGCAAATAGCCAATGAACTACAAGGGAGTCGTGTAGGGTATACGTCACTGATGTAGTGACGGTGAGCGCTATCACTGTCTCCCCAGGACTAAGTCAGCGCATATCAACGTCACAGACACATCGTTCCCTGCTGCGCGCGCTGAACCGCACATCTAAACCGCATATCATTCCACAAAAAGCCTTGGTCTCAAGGCCTTCTAACTGCATTAAGGTAAATACCCATGGAAATATAATATTACTGACATCTGTCCATATCCATGTATTGCAATCTATATATATATACGTACAGATATGCAGTCCCATGATTATATTGCTGAAACCAACGAAGAAGACAGTTGATATCGTATAGTTACTACTATAAGGATTGTCGGTATTCTGTGATTCTTCCGGTAATGTCACAAACCCAAAAGTAGTCATACAATTTTTAGAACAATGTCACATATATATGTCATATGTACAGATATAGCTGTTACTCAATGAATGAATAAAAGAAAAGGTCTGGACTTTACATATATTTCCCTTACAAATCATCACTTCTTAATATATATGGTCATTAACCCATGAACATCCAACAATCCTGACATGCAGCTATATTACCCTTATATTACATCATGCAGAATGATCATAATAAACCCATAGGGCGATCTGTGGTAAATCATGTTAATCACCCCCTTATTTGCATTGACAGTGGTTCAGCCAAAAGGGCGAAGAAAAAGGGGTCATAAATGCAAACTGCCGGGACACCCACAGGTAGCTCCTGCAGTAGCCACCCAATGGGCGATCACCAGAGAGCGCAGAAATGACCTCAAAACTCACACCACAGGCCAGGGCGACAGCGATGCTCTAAATATTAGTCATATTGATATAGATATACTTCCAACAAATAAACCAATACATAATATTCAGTATAAATATATATATAAATACATGTAAAAATTCACATTAATTTATTGTCATAAGAGGGTAGTTTCAGCCCAAAAATTGCCTCAAAAAGAATATATTTTTTTTCCTTGTAGAGAGTTGAATACAGCCACATTCTTTTTCTTTTTTATTATTATTTATTTTGGAGGGAAGGTTTCTCATCCATTATTCTCCAATAATGCCTTGTTGATAAGGATTGGTTGGGACGGACCTAATATTAGAGGGTTATCTAAAAGCAAACACAAAATGGAATTATTAACTTAAAAACAACTAAATTAAAATCACCCACCCATAAAAGGACTACCAGGATCTTCAGTTTTTTAGCTATGCAAGAGAAATTGGAACATCCCTTGAACTGCACAATATTGAATTTCCTACGCTAATCTTATAAGAATCATCTGTAGGGAAGAGATATTTTTTTGCTTCCTATATTTGTTTAGTTTCCAAGAAAGGATCCATACCCATGGCTTTCATTTAGCCCTTGTGGGGACATGGAGCCAAGGTAATAGATCCATTTACACTCAACCTTGGCTAGAGCCTGACCTATGTTCCCTCCTCTTGGTCCAAGACTAACCTGGTCAATGGCTTTAAATTTCAGGCCATTGGGGTTACACTGATGGAATGTTTTGAAGTGCCTCGGTATGCTTTTCAAGAGAGTATCATCCTCAATTGTTTTAGCATTTTTGATATCTCTAAGATGCTCCAGGACTTGTACTTTCATTTCACGCGTCGTGAGACCCACATAAATTTTCGAACACGGGCATTCAGCCACGTATACAATTCCCGTGGATGAACAGGTCAAAGTTTTGCGGATGTCATATACCACAGATCCATCAAAATTCCAAAAAGTTTTAGCCTTAGTACAATTGCCACACGCCTTGCAAAGGCCACATGGGAAGAATCCCCACAAGGTGGTATTGGGCTTTTTGTGGCCTTGTTTTTTCTCATAGTGGCTATGTACAAGCAAGTCTCTCAAATTTTTCGAGCGTCCAGCCACAATCGATGGCTTTGCGGGAATATAGTTTTTCAAAATCGGGTCTGTCAGTAAGACACCCCAATGTTTTTCAACTATTGACCTGAAATCACTCCACTGAGAATTGTAAGTGGTAACCAGTCGTGTGATTTTAGAAGAGTCCTTTTCATCACTATTTCTTTTGCCAAAAAGAAGATCATCCCTCTTGGATTGAACAGCTAGTTTATAGCCGCGCTTGATACATCGCCGGCTATACCCGCGATCCTCAAACCTGCGAGCTATATCCTTGGCCTGTCTATGAAAGTCATTGTCTAGTGTACATATCCTCCTGGCTCTAAGAAATTGGCCAACGGGAATCCCATTGACTGTAGCTAGGGGATGGGACGACGTAGCATGAAGCAACGAATTTGTTGCAGTTTTCTTCCGAAACATGTCAGTCACTAGGTCCCCATTCTCTAAGGCTGAAATTTTGATGTCCAAAAAATCTAGTTCTTTGCCATACTTATAAGTAAGCTTGATATTAAATTTATTTTTATTTAAGTTGGACATCAATCTTTCCAACTCAGAGATAGGTCCAGACCACAAGAACCATATGTCGTCTATGTATCGCATCCACTCCTGGACTCCCGACATTGCTGGCAAAAAATCACCTAAAAAAATCTGACGTTCCCAAAAACCTAAAAATAAATTAGCATATGAGGGGGCACATGCCGCCCCCATTGCAGTTCCTTGTTGCTGTAAATAAATCCGACCATTAAATGTGAAAAAATTATGATATAAGATGTATTCCAGCAATGTTAACAGGAGGCCAGAAGTGGATGCGTCCATATTGCTTTCATTCAAAAACCATGATACAGCCCGCAACCCGTCCTCATGCCTTATTGAGGTGTAGAGAGCATCAACGTCGGCCGTCACCATGACCATCTCTTCCTCCAAATGAACATGATTTAACCTCTGTAGAGCCGAAGTAGTATCTTTTATAAACGATGGAAGTGTTGATACTAGAGGTTTGAGGAAGTGGTCAATGGTGACGGCGACGATCTCACTCAGGCTGCCATTGCCCAAAATTATCGGTCTCCCTGGTGGGTCAAGTGGATCTTTATGAATCTTCGGGATTAGATATAATGTGGGCATACGGGGCTGTAACTTTTTCATACTGTCCAAAAAGGTCTTGGGAATTATACCTTCAGATGAGGCTCTTTCCAATATTGCTACCAGTTGGTTCTGAAACTCTACAGTTGGATTCCTATCTAACACTTTATAACATTTTAAGTCATTAAGCAGATGATAAGCTTGTTTTTCATATATCCGACAAGGCCACACAACTAAATTGCCGCCCTTGTCGGCTGGTTTGAATAGGACGTCATCCAGCTGTTGCAATTGTTTAAGGGCTTCTCTTTCTTTATAATTTAAATTAGATGCCCCAATGGCTTTCGTAGTTTTAAGATTTTTGATGTCATTTATAACCAATTTTGTAAACACCTCAGTTGCTGAACATAGGCTCAATGACGGAAAGGTTTTACTTTTTTCAAATAAATGTTTTGGGAACTTACCAGTAGAAGACTCACTTTCCAATGCCAATGCCTCCAGATTTTCCAAGGCCTCCCTTTCGACTTCTGTAGTAAAAATCTCCTTATTACTTGATCTATGGTGCAGGCGACGCAGGACCAATTTTCGCGCAAACAGGTTAACGTCCTTTACCGCCGTGAATTCATCTAAAAATTGAGAAGGAGAAAATGTCAAACCTCTTTCCAAAACCCGCAGCTGAATGTCAGACAGCGCATGCTCGGACAAATTGATTACCTTATACTGATCATATTTGTCCTTACGTTTTTTTCTCGAATCAAAAATATCCGGGTATTTATTTGATTGTTTGCTGCGTGTACGCGTTCGTTGGTAAATATCGCCTGCATCGTCCAGATCGCTGGAGGAGGCACAGCTGTCCGATATGGAGGCAGTGGCATTGTACTCGCTAGTTTGTATAGATGGCTTCCTCAGACTATTACTTTTCTGTTGTTGCCACCTGTAAATAATCTTGCTTTCATAATCTCCCATATCTCGTTGGTACTTTTTAGCTTTAAATTGGCTGATATCCAGCTCCCATTTATCTATATCCTTCTCTAGCTCATTCATATATTTATTGAGCTGTTCCAGAGAGAGATCTTTTTTAATCATTTGCATAAGATTTTCAATTTCTTCATCCAATTTATTGAGTGACAGTATATTATTGTCAATGATAATTTTGATGAACTCAAGGGAACAGCCCTCTGCCGCCTTAATCCATCTATTGACTAATTCTTCATTGTGCAGTTCAAAGGAAGGAAAGAGCTGAATCCTCAACCCTCTGGGAATAATTTTTTGCATCAAATAATTATCTAGTGAAGTTTTATTCCACCATAATTTCGTTTTCCTCTGCAAGCAAAATTTATATTGTTTAAGATGATCCTTATAATCACTAGTAGTCTTAGGTACGACTGTGGGGGCTCCTTGCTTGAACAAATCCGTAGCTTTAGTTAGCCAAAGAGTCTCCTTGGCCTTGAAATCCATATTAATATGGTGGACAACTGTAGTAAAACAGCAAATAGATAATTAGAAACACACAAGGTCCAAAAACCATCAACTTAGCCTTCAAAGAAGCAATTATCTCAAAACACAAAAGGCACCCTTAGGTAAACTACCTGGGTATATTGAAGCAACGCTAATAAATAATGAAAATATCATAGAATAAATTCAAAATATTTTTATTCCATCATTTTTTATTCAAACATAAACCACACCACAAAGGAGATCATATTACATCCAACAAACTGCCTCAGGTTAAGAAAGGTTCAGCATTAAGTATCCTATTAAGCATTTAGACATACATTTTTCTATATATGATTCAATTTACATGATGCGGCAGTTCATCATCAAAACAATACACTCATTTATATAACTATAAGTCCTTCCCAGGTTTTGATTTCATTATTTGGCTATCTCAATAGTGTCTCACCGTCTTAGTTGTTTATTAAAAAATTTTTCAAACAAAATATATATATGGAGATTCAAGAAACAAATGGCAAGAAATTATTTCTTTACCTATCTGCAGGAAATACATATAAAAATATTTATTTTATTATTCTACCTCTGAAAATATTATTTTTCTTGATTTTATCTCTAAAGATCTCCGTTTTATCAGTGAAGTCAATATCCACCAATTAATTTGTTTGTAAGCCTTAAAAAGACAGCCAAATTTCACATATGGGAAGCAGTGAATACAGGCATGGAAAACCGGGCTCTTTTTTATAAAGACATATGTCAAAAAATGAAGCCCAGCGGTTTAGGGGAGGAATTGCCGTGCCGTATAAAACGAATCCTATATTTCAAAAAATGCCTTGATGGCAATGAAATTTCCAATACCAGCTGATAAACAGATAGTATTGGCAAGTTAACCTAAGTTTAGGCATATATAACGGTGACACGCCTCTACCCCTCAACCGGCTAATCAATTCTTAGCCAGCTTAAAACCACACAAGGCTATAGTCTGTATGGCCGTAACAGCATATGAATTCACAACATGTCAAAAAATGAAACCAACAGATTAGGGGAGGAATTACCGTGCCGCATAAAGTAAATCTTGTATTTCAAAATGCCTTGATGGCAGAACAAACTGTTTTTCTTATTACCCGCCAATAGACCGATAACATTGGTAAATTTACCTAGGCTTAGGCATATATAGCAGTGACACGTCTCTACCCGTCAGCCGGTTAATCAATTCTTAGCCAGCCTAAAGCCGCACAAGGCTATAGTCAGTGTGGCCATGACAACATATGAATTCACGATGTATGACCGACAATATCTTATAGCACCACGCGAACCACATATATAACATTACATCACTTTCTACCGCTTTAGCAATATTATAGTTAAGCGTAAACCAGACTACAGTAAATACCTGAGCAGTGGATGACTCTCTCCTTTCCCCGACGTACGTTTCGCGCCAGCTTTTTCAAGAGGGGCATGTCGGGTAGGGAGAAAGTTGCTGCTAATATATCAGTCCGCAACCAATAAGGCAAAGAGTGGGTGTGTGGCAAATAGCCAATGAACTACAAGGGAGTCGTGTAGGGTATACGTCACTGATGTAGTGACGGTGAGCGCTATCACTGTCTCCCCAGGACTAAGTCAGCGCATATCAACGTCACAGACACATCGTTCCCTGCTGCGCGCGCTGAACCGCACATCTAAACCGCATATCATTCCACAAAAAGCCTTGGTCTGAAGGCCTTCTAACTGCATTAAGGTAAATACCCATGGAAATATAATATTACTGACATCTGTCCATATCCATGTATTGCAATCTATATATATATACGTACATATATGCAGTCCCATGATTATATTGCTGAAACCAACGAAGAAGACAGTTGATATCGTATAGTTACTACTATCAGGATTGTCGGTATTCTGTGATTCTTCCGGTAATGTCACAAACCCAAAAGTATTCATACAATTTTTAGAACAATGTCACATATATATGTCATATGTACAGATATAGCTGTTACTCAATGAATGAATAAAAGAAAAGGTCTGGACTTTACATATATTTCCCTTACAAATCATCACTTCTTAATATATTTGGTCATTAACCCATGAACATCCAACAATCCTGACATGCAGCTATATTACCCTTATATTACATCATGCAGAATGATCATAATAAACCCATAGGGCGATCTGTGGTAAATCATGTTAATCACCCCCTTATTTGCATTGACAGTGGCTCAGCCAAAAGGGCGAAGAAATAGGGGTCATAAATGCAAACTGCCGGGACACCCACAGGTAGCTCCTGTAGTAGCCACCCAATGGGCGATCACCAGAGAGCGCAGAAATGACCTCAAAACTCACACCACAGGCCAGGACGACAGCGATGCTCTAAATATTAGTCATATTGATATAGATATACTTCCAACAAATAAACCAATACATAATATTCAGTATAAATATATATATAAATACATGTAAAAATTCACATTAATTTATTGTCATAAGAGGGTAGTTTCAGCCCAAAAATTGCCTCAAAAAGAATATATTTTTTTTCCTTGTAGAGAGTTGAATACAGCCACATTCTTTTTCTTTTTTATTATTATTTATTTTGGAGGGAAGGTTTCTCATCCATTATTCTCCAATAATGCCTTGTTGATAAGGATTGGTTGGGACGGACCTAATATTAGAGGGTTATCTAAAAGCAAACACAAAATGGAATTAACTTAAAAACAACAACTAAATTAAAATCACCCACCCATAAAAGGACTACCAGGATCTTCAGTTTTTTAGCTATGCAAGAGAAATTGGAACATCCCTTGAACTGCACAATATTGAATTTCTTAATAAATCATCACAGCCATTTTTTCACCATAATTGACTCTGCTGTTTTATTTATTATTGTTTAGTGTTATTAAGTTAAGGATTATTTATATTAAGGTATGCCTTGTGCTACCATGCGAAGGCAGTCAAATATGAAGTCTTTCAGTTGATGCACCTCGGTAGGGGCACCTTTACAGGCATTACCAATAGCTTCTGTAGCATGGCAGACCTCAAGCTCATCCGAGCTGAAAGTTTTTAAAGCCATTAATGAGATTAAATTTTTTGCCACATTCTTCTCCAGGTTAGGATGGTGTAGGAGCTCCGAGACGAACATGACACTGATGATTCTGCTTGTTCTGAATGAATATCTCATTGGTATACGCAGGTAATGGATGAGTTTCCTCCTTTCCTCATCAGTTAAGACACAAGTAATATAATGACACATCGCAGCCTGCGTAGTGTCTGTGTAATGGAGAACAGATTCATCCTGGTGGTTTCTGAACCCATACTTGGGGTGCAGAAGATGATAGAAAAAATCATAGCTTCTCTTTCCAGTCTCTGCTGGATTTGGTGGAAATCAGGTCCAATATCTTGAACGAGCTGCTTTGTGGACGCTCTTCATCCTTTTCCAAGCGCTCCATGACTTCTTCACCACGATAAATTGCAATATTAGCCAGGAGCGTCATAGCTGCGCCAGTTATTCCGGGTTGTCTCTTACTTTCCGCTCTCCGCATGTGGCGATAGGTCTGATCGATAAGTTCAGTAGTCAGAAAGCTGGCAGCGTCCGCTCCGATAGAGGTTACAGTTAACAAGAACAGGAGGGCATTCATCAAATCCCGTCCATCCAGATCACGCAGATGTTTTGATTAGATCGCTGGTCATTGTCTTTATTACTCCAAGCTCAAATGATAAAACAATGCGTGGAATACTGTCCTCCAGAAGAGGGACACTGAGCAGGTCCAGCGAGGCCAACAACTCTTTATAGCGATTGCTGGATCCCATGCTGCAGTGTTTACAGCGATCGCTGGATACCATGATGCAATGATTCATCATAAAATAATCAGACGTAATCTAACAAAAAATTCAAAATGATATTAGAGGAAACATCACGTAAATTCTAAGTAATAGAAGATTATTATTATTTCTGCAATATAAATGCAAAAAAATAAAATTATATTTCAAATTACAGAATTACAGTCCTCAAATTTCAGTAATTCCTTACACTGATGTGTAATGGCCTAAGGAACTCTCAGAAGTTCCAGGACTGAGGGCAACGGACCCTACAGGGTGGTCTCACCGGTGCCCATGGGTAACACAATGAAAGAAAGGGTGGCCATGGCTCGGATACAGAGAATCTGCTGTTTTTATCTTCACCTGTGGAAAACAGATGGTGCTTTTATTTTTACATATGTTACCCATGGGCACTGGGGGTGTCACCGTCCCGGGTAAGGTGAGTCCTGAGGTGGCTTAGCCTTTTTATGCCATTGCCCGTCAATGTACAACATTTCTGAAGATGGAGATAACTTTCAAGACCCACAACAAAAGTCTGAATCAGCCCCCTCTCCACCCCTAAAAATTAATAATCAACCTGGACTCCTAAATCCAGACATTCATGTATTAGTTATAGGCCAAAAGTAAGAGATTTAGTAAAATAAAACTCCTCTAACCTGATCTGTTCCTGGTAATAGTCACAATAAGTCGTATGGCAGGAATGAGCTGATAAAGCAGGAGGACAACCTGAAACAGCAGAATTTATAGAAAGTATTCACTACATGAGACCTCTACCTCCAACAAAGGGCATAAATCAATAGTATAAGTGACTATAAGTAGCTATGTCTCAAGGGTACTTTACACGCTGCGATATTGGTACCGATATCGCTAGCGAGCGTACCCGCCCCCGTTGGTTGTGCGTCACGGTCAAATCGCTGCCTGTGGTGCACAACAACCGTCACATGGATTTACCTTCCCTGCGACGTCGCTCTGCACAGCGATCCGCCTCCTTTCTAAGGGGGCGGTTCATGCGGCGTCACAGCGACGTCACACTGCAGCTGTCCAATAGCAGAGGAGGGGCGGAGATGAGCGGCTGGAACATGCCGCCCACCTTCTTTCTTCCTCATTGCCGGTGGACGGAGGTAAGGAGATGTTCGTCATTCCTGCGGTGTCACACGTAGCGATGTGTGCTGCAGCAGGAATGACGAACAACATCGTACCTGCAGCAGCAATGATATTTTGAAAAGGAGCGACGTGTCAACGAGCAACGATTTTCCATGTTTTTGTGCTCGTTGATCGTCGCTCTTTGGTGTCACACGCTGCGATGTCGCTAACGGCGCCGGATGAGCGTCACTAACGACGTGACCCCGACGATATATCGTTAGCGATGTCGCAGCGTGTAAAGCACCCTATATATCTTATTAGAGAAATCAACGTCATTGTATCCTCAGGAGTCGATTCTTCCCTTTCTTTGTCTCCTGACCTCATTACCTCTGAATAAACTGCTCAGCACAGAGATATCACAAGTTAGGAGTGAGAGGAGGAGCGCGGCCCGGAGGAAGCACAGAAACATGGTCCGGCAGGTTTCTAGCAGGTGTATTAGCTTATACCAGAGCTGCGGTCACAGTTACAATGCTCAGTACTGCTGTATAATCTCCTCCTTGCCTCTGTGCTGACTAAGGAAAGAGCTGAAAATACTTATTGTATGGGAGACACTAGATCAAAGCCAATGGCAAATTACACATAGTGCCTGTAGGGAGAAAACTGGAAAATGACACAAAATACCATGTAATGGGCAGAAATAGCGCCGCTCCTCACATCATACATACAGTGCAACTTATTCCTAAGTGTCACATAAAAGTCTAGTTACCCTTTTCCTACTTTACTCTTCTAGTTGATCCCAGTAATGTGTTCTCAATAGTAATACTAGAGGATTTAGCTCCTATCTCAGTAACAGAAAGATTCTTCTTCTGGTCACGATTTCAGCTCCGTAATAGATTAATAACGTTATAATTATTGATATGGTTGTGTTTATATAAAATGTTCTTGTGCTGAGATTATCTTATATATGTGTCCCTGCTATGTACTGTGTAATGGCTGTGTCTGACCGTACAGGGACATGGTCTGATCATAGCACATCTCCTGGGCTGGGGAGTGAATAAAAAAGTATTCAGAAATTATAGCATGGAGTCGGAAAAAATTCTTTCTTTGAGGTAAAACATTTTTTAAAAACAGACAAGTAAATGTTTTACCTCACAGAAAGAATCAGTTATGATCCTGTGCTGTAATGCCTGTATAGTCTATTTTGCATCCTCCCCTGCCTACTAAGACACCAGATGGACGGCGGGGTTGGTGTGAAATAAAAAAAAAAAAACAATTCTGGAGCGGAGCATTAATTGATAACTTTAAATTATAAAAAAATCAGATTTCAGCAAAAAAAATAAGAAATTGAGAGACAAAGGGTAAACTGGAGTGAGGACTCGGAGAGCTAACAATCAATGGATAGGGGTGGAAAAATATTTGCCTTGCCTTCAGCGTGAGTAACCCATGCTATGCCACAGTGATGTATATATAATATATATTGCCCACTGCTGTATGGATGGACGCAGCGATGTTATCAGCCAGAGCTTCCAGCAGCTTCACAATGTGTCAATGTGCAACCAAAACGCTGATATTCTGAAGTTCATATTAATGACAGATCTGCTAAAATGGCAGAAAACTTCTATATATAAGAATAGAATTTACCATCAGAAATTAGATAACTGGGTATATAATGTGCCGGTGCGGAGCCCACCTCTGTCCTACAGCTCAGCTCTGGGCCTTATATAGATTGGGCCATGTATATAATGGTGTATTACTGGGTATGGCCAGCAGATGGCAGCAGCTGCACGTGCCAGACACATGGGGTCCTAAGGAGCTTCTATACCACCAAAATGATAATTAACTACATATAGTCGTATATTGTTGGGAAAATCCGTACCTGGACTCACCTTGATGATGGTCTGGACGTGCCTCCCTGTTGGTCCTAGGGTAAAGTTATTGTTTCATTCAAGCCTGCATCCTAGAGAGACCCAAAAAGTTAATTTTGCCCATATAAGATAACCAATGCTGTTAAGACCTCTCATAGCTGGGGGCCCTTCTGGAGAGTTTGTATTGGGGTGATGTCTGCCTGCCCAGTCACTAAACTCTCCCCTCTGAGCCTGCCTGCCCCCCACCCATCTCTCCCCTCAATGTTTTCCTCTCCTGGCCTGCCCCCCCCATCCATCTTTCACCTCCCTGCTTTCCACTCCAGCCCTGACCTGCCACCTATCTCCCCTTTCCCTGCAGGACAATGCTCCATCACATGCATCCAACTACTCCACAGCGTGGCTGGCCAGTAAAAGTCTAAAAGATGAAAAAATAATGACATGGCCCCCTTGTTCACCTGATCTGAACCCATAGAGAACCTGTGGTCCCTCATAAAATGTGAGATCTACAGGGAGGGAAAACCGCACACCTCTGGGAGCAGTGTCTGGGAGGCTGTGGTGGCTGCTGCATGCAATGTTGATCGTAAACAGATCAAGCAACTGACAATATATGGATGGTCGGCTGTTGAGTGTCATTATAAAGAAAGGTGGCTATATTGGTCGCTAATTTATTGGGGTTTTGTTTTTGCATGTCAGAAATGTTTATTTCTAAATTTTGTGTAGCTATATTGGTTTCCCTGGTTAAAATAAACAAGTGAGAAGGGAATAGGTTTGATTTTTATTAAGTTGCCTAATAATTCTGCACAGTAATAGCTACCTGGCTGCACAAACAGATATCCTCCTAAGATAGCCAAATCTAAAGAAACCCACTCCAACTTCCAAAAATATTAAGCTTTGATATTTATGAGTCTTTTGGGTTGATTGAGAACATAGTTGTTGATCAATAATAAAAAAAATCCTCTAAAATATAACTTGCCTAATAATTCTGCACACGGTGTAGTTAGTGGTAGCAGCCTGTGACAGAAAGTTAGGGAGTCGAGAAGGAGCAGTGGAGGAGCGAAGACCTGTGGTCTGGAGCTAGTGCTGCTCGACCCAGGTGCAAGACAGAAAGGATCCTAGAGCCCACGGGATGTGCGCCATACTCCCGTGGCCTCATTCCACATACAGCATCGGAGTGAAAGGACTTGGCCGCAGAACAGGGACTGGTCCCTAGACTAAAGGAGAAGAACCAATGTGCTCATCCAGTAAAACCAGAGGCTGAGGACACATCTAGTACCAAAGCCAACTCCGCACACGAATCCGCTGGAAAGTGACCACATAGGGCCAAGGGAGAGCCTCAAGCCACCCGACAGGGCCCGTGGACTCCAACTCTGGGAACTTTGTGCATAGGCGCGGGACAGGCGGGAGAGAATTCAGGATGATGACCAGGGAAGGAACATAAAAAAAGGTGCACCGGACTTGACCTCCAAACTACCTGTGATCGACGGGAGCCCATCACGGTGGAACCCAGCACTCCAAAGGCAGTCACTGACTAGTCGTGTTACCTTGGAACCTGCTACACTGAGAAAAAATATTGAGACTGCATCCCTGTCATTCCGTCATTCGCCTGCGCCTCTGGCCTGCACCCCCGCCATCGCCAACTACTACCCCCATCCGCCCTAGGGCCCAGCTCTGTCTGTGGAGAGCTGCACCAACCAAGCTGCATCACCGTCTGCCCCAGAGGTCTCCATCTCGCAATGGCGGCACCTAAGTTGCCGCATACCACAGGTGGCGTCATGAGAGATTACTACTTTATTCCCCTGTAAATAACCTCCCTGTTTAATGACCACCGCCAGGGTCACGGAGCCGGGTCACACCACTGTGACATCCCCCAAAGAACAGAAGCCGCAGCCCGGTAATGAGTAACCGCCCACGGCCCCAGTGGGCGCATCAGTACCCTCAAACCACTTGTGGCCTAAGAAGAGGTAAGCGGCAAACCCCCAGATTGCACACTCAAACTCAGGGGTGACAGCTTCTTTAAAGAGGTTACTATGTCCAGATTTCTTGCTACTGCACATGTGCAAGCGCTGGAGACTAAGTCCTATCTTGGAGCCATTGCACATGTGCGGGTGACATCATCGCTGACACGAGGTCACATGTCTCTGACACCTTCTAAGCTGATTGGCCACTGGTCATGTGCTTGTGACACGTGGTCACATGTCTCTGACACCTTCTATGCCGATTGGTCGCTGGTCATGTGCTTGTGACGCTTTGCTCGGTGATAGGCCAGCGTGACGTCATTGCTGTCATTCTGGCAGCGGATTGGCTCTGGTGTCCTCCATCTTGGATGAGGCACAGAGTCTATATAAGACCCTGACGCACGCCAACCGGCGCTCAGTCCTCTTGGTTCATGCATGAGGGTAGACTCCCTGTGCACGTCCCTCTAGGCATCTCTCTGTCTATGTTAGGTGAGCGCTACCGGCAGGGTAGCGTTCTTATACCTTACAGCTTCGGCTGCAGTCCATATCCTTACATCTTAGTGGAGCGGACATAGGCAGGTGCCCGAGGCACATGGTTCGGCTGGGACTTGTGATTCTACTCGTAGGTGGACGTTGCCGCTAGGGTAACGTTCCTTATACTGCGTCTGTCAGTTGTTCGTATCCTTGCACACTAGGGGAGCGAACAGAGGTAGGAGCTTTGTGCGGCTTATGCTGCTGTCCGTCTCTTTTGCACCACTAGAAGAGCGGACCTAGGCAGGTGCCATATCTAGTGGTTCGTGTCTTCGCACACTAGTGGAGCGAACTCAGGTAGGAGCTTTGTGCGGCTTACGCTGCTGTCCGGTTCTTTTGCACCACTAGAAGAGCGGACCTAGGCAGGTGCCATATCTAGTGGTTCGTGTCCTCGCACACTAGTGGAGCGAACGCAGGTAGGAGCTTTGTGCGGCTTACGCTGCTGTCCGTCTCCTGGCAAAACTAGAGGAACGGACCTAGGTAAGTGCCATTTCACACTCACTGCTTTTGTCTCTGTGATCTTTAACTTAGTTGCCGATTACCTGCGTCGCCGGGAGGGGGGCCCTTGAGGGGGAGGTACTGTTACGGTTGCTGTGGCTCTGGAGACTATGTCCGGATTTCTTGCTACTGCACATGTGCAAGCGTTGGAGACTAAGTCCTATCTTGGAGCTATTGCACATTTGCGGGTGACATCATCGCTGACACGAGGTCACATGTCTCTGACACCTTCTAAGCTGATTGGCCACTGGTCATGTGCTTGTGACACGTGGTCACATGTCTCTGACACCTTCTATGCCGATTGGTCGCTGGTCATGTGCTTGTGACGCTTTGCTCGGTGATAGGCCAGCGTGACGTCATTGCTGTCATTCTGGCAGCGGATTGGCTCTGGTGTCCTCCATCTTGGATGAGGCACAGAGTCTATATAAGACCCTGACGCACGCCGCCCGGCGCTCAGTCCTCTTGGTTCATGCATAAGGGTAGACGCCCTGTGCACGTCCCTCTAGGCATCTCTCTGTCTATGTTAGGTGAGCGCTACCGGCAGGGTAGCGTTCTTATACCTTACAGCTTTGGCTGCAGTCCGTATCCTTACCTCTTAGTGGAGCGGACATAGGCAGGTGCCTGAGGCACATGGTCCGGCTGGGCCTTGTGATTCTACTCGTAGGTGGACGTTGCCGCTAGGGTAACGTTCCTTATACTGCGTCTGTCAGTTGTTCGTATCCTCGCACACTAAGGGAGCGAACAGAGGTAGGAGCTTTGTGCGGCTTATGCTGCTGTCCGTCTCTTTTGCACCACTAGAAGAGCGGACCTAAGCAGGTGCCATATCTAGTGGTTCGTGTCCTCGCACACTAGTGGAGCGAACGCAGGTAGGAGCTTTGTGCAACTTACGCTGCTGTCCGTCTCTTTTGCACCACTAGAAGAGCGGACCTAGGCAGGTGCCATATCTAGTGGTTCGTGTCCTCGCACACTAGTGGAGCGAACGCAGGTAGGAGCTTTGTGCAGCTTACGCTGCTGTCCGTCTCTTTTGCACCACTAGAAGAGCGGACCTAGGCAGGTGCCATATCTAGTGGTTCGTGTCCTCGCACACTAGTGGAGCGAACGCAGGTAGGAGCTTTGTGCGGCTTACGCTGCTGTCCGTCTCCTGGCACCACTAGAAGAACGGACCTAGGTAGGTGCCATTTCACACTCACTGCTTTTGTCTCTGTGATCTTTAACAGAGACCATTCCACACACCCTCCAAGTAAGGGAGGAATTGCTTTATTTTCTAATTATATTCCTCTGTGAGTTTAACAGAGGTATTGCACTCTGCACTTGTGCTATTATTTTTTACAGTGGCACACTTATATACCCCTTATCCTCTGCCATAGTCTGCAGCAGAGTCTTTGCACGGTGGACCCTGACTGTCTGACATTCCTTTAGGTTTTATTATCAGACAGCCCCCCGTAACATCCCCTCCCTGCTTTTCAGTCCTGCCCCTGCCTCCTACCCATCTCTCCCCTCCCTGCTTTCTACTCCTAAGCCTACTCCACCACCCATCTCTACCCTCCCTGTTTTCCGCTCCTGGCCCTACTCCACCACCCATCTCTCCCCTCACTGCTTTCCACTCCTGTCCCTACACCACCACCCATCTCTACCCTCCCTGCTTTCCACTCCTGGCCCTGCCCGGCCACGCAAATCTCCCCCAGCCGAAGAGGTATTAGTTGGGCAGTCTGCAAATACTTGAAAAAGGGTCATGTGGGATAATCTTTTAGTTAAACAGAAGCTAAAATGTTTAAAATAATAAACTGAGCTATTACTCACCTTTTCAAAGCCCCCTATAGACTGACGCCAGACCCCACAAATAAGTACAAACCCATGCATAAAAGCAATTCTCCCAGACCCTTTAAACTAATAAAGACCCCAAATTACCCAAAAATATAGACACCCTAAATTGGCTATAGTGGTTATTTTATTATCACCCATCACATCTGCTATTACTTCTATAATATTCCATTACCCTGTATATGATACTGTTAGTAATTATCAAAATAATAGATTATATTCACATTATATCACCCAGAATTGCTTTTTTTACCCTAAAAAAGGGCTATTCAAAACCCCGCCCCTTTCTATAGGCCACACCCTGAAACTTCCAATACCTACTGTATTTCCATGAATATTAAAAGCTGAGTTCTGATTGGTTGATATAAAGCTTGGTAGCCCCGCCCCCACAGCCTTTCCACAGCTTAGCACGCATCTGTGATTATGAGGTCATAGAATCATGTGACCATTATGACATCTTGGCCTATATAAATAGCTGCCGAGCGGAACCTCACTGAGGGTTGTGTGAGGCTATGTGCGCACGTTGCGTCGGAGTACCTGCAGTTTATTCTGCACGTTTTCCTTCCCTTGGTTTTTGACCAAATGGCTTTTGACCATTTTTAGCGCTAAAAACGCATGCGTATTTACCGCGTTTTTAGTGCTTTTTACCTGCGTTTTCACCTGCGTTTCTGCAGATGCGTTTTGTAGATCAAGACACTGAGAAATAAAGTTGGAATAGTCAAAAAGAATGAAAAAAGAGAAAAAAAACATAAAATTAACTGTTAATAAAACTATATGGAAAATTATCAATTTTAATGAAATAATAGTGGTTATGCACATTTTAACAGAAAAATAGGTAAAGTTTATTATTTTTTAGCATTTAAATTTTCGGTTATTGTGTGTGTGTAAAGGAACATTATAACCCTTTAATTTTATGCCAGAAAAGCATGCGTTTTTGAAGCCAAAAACGCAGTGGAAAAGCATGTAAAAAGCATGAAAAACGCAGGAAAGTTGATTTTGGTTGCATTTTGCCATTTCTCATTGACTCCAATATTAAGGAAACGCTGCAGAAATGGCAAAAACAACTGACATGCTGTTTCTTTTTCAGCATGGTTTTTGACCCAAAATATGCAAATAAAACGCTGCAGAAAAAAAAGCAAAGTGCAGACAGGATTTCATCTTTTCCCATAGACTTTGCTGGAAAACAAAACCGCATGCGTTTTAGCGCAAAAATGCTGCCGCTAAAAACGCTGCAGAAACGCGGGTAAAAACGCAACGTGCGCACATAGCCTTAGGAGTTTGTTGGAGTAGGAGTTGTTTTTGGAGTTTTATTGCTTGTTTGTATTTGTTTTTTTTTTTCTTTTTGGAGTTTTATTTTTTATTTGCATTTGGTTTTTTTTTCTTTTTGGAGTTTTATTTTTTGTTTGGATTTGTTTTTTTTTTCTTTTTGGAGTTTTATTTTTTATTTGCATTTGTTTTTTTCTCTCTTGTTGGGAGGTTTGTTTTTTGTTTGTATTTGTTTTTTTTTCTTTTTGGAGTTTTTTTGTTTGTATTTGTTTTTTTTTTCTTTTTGGAGTTTTATTTTTTGTTTATTTCTTGTTTGTTTGTTTTTTTCATTTTGGAGTTTTATTTTTTGTTTGTATTTGTTTTTTTCTTTTTGGAGTTTTGTTTTTTGTTTGTATTTGTTTTTTTTGGAATTTTATTTTTGTTTGTATTTCGTATAATGCAGCCACTGGTATTGTATATAAAGTGAAGAACCCAAATACAGCAAAATACCTAAAATATAACTTTTATTAGTTCCTCTAAAAATAGGGAAGGGTCACCTTGCCTATGAATAAAAATAAACAATCAGCTTCAGAGTTTTACAAATCACAAAGTCCTCCAATGACAAAGAGGGGACTAGCACACCCGGTTGCGTGATAATACACCAAAAAACAGATGGTGCTGGCAGGTGTTAAACTTAACCGGGATGGCAAAAGTTGGTTCATTCAGATAACTGCTCACTCCATATGATATCCACACTGTGGCAGTAATACCAATAACATGTGACACCACCCTCAAGTTGGTAACGAGGGGATTAAATGACCATGACACTAACAAGTGTTTAAACAAAATCCAACTGATGCTCCATCACCCGGAATATAATCAGCAATGTCCAGGGATTATAGTGAAAAACATTACCCTAGCATTGTCTTGAAAAGTGGAACAATCTCACCCAATTACTGGTGTATCTTGTTTTCCAGAGGTCAGTTTGTCCTCATAATCGGCGTTTCCACAGACCCTCACAGAATAGGTCTGGGACCCCCTTAGAATGGACTCACTGTCCTCTCCCAGAATCTCCTTCTCCCTTCTCCCGACGCGTTTCCTATATTAATTCATCAGGGGAGCATTAAATGAGGAGAAACCGCTACTGGGTTAATCTGGAAAAGATGAGAACATGGGATGAATAACAGGGGTTCACAAAAACAGCCCCTAATACACCTCTCCCTAGATGGAGAAACATGGAGAAACGAGCGACTTACCAGACGGTGACAGCGCGAGTCTCATCAGCTGTACACCGCTGACTACAGCCACCACATTTAAATAATCGCCGCTCTCCCGCCGGCGTCTGACGTCACATCCGCGATCGCGCTCCCTGCTTCCGCATCACGCGGTAGAACGCAAGTCCCCCAGGAAGCGACGTCAGAAAACATCCGGCGCACTCAAAGTACTTCATAATGAGATAATAATAATAATAATAATTTTATTCATTTATATAGCGCTATTAATTCCATAGCACTTTACATACATTGGCAACACTGTCCCCATTGGGGCTCACAATCTAGAGTCCCTATCTGTATGTCTTTGGAATGTGGGAGGAAACCGGAGTACCCGGAGGAAACCCACGCAAACACGGGGAGAACATACAAACTCCTTGCAGATGGTGCCCTTGGTGGGATTTGAACCCAGGACCCCAGTGCTGCAAGACTGCAGTGCTAGCTACTGAGCCACCGTGCCGCCCTGAGATACATGAGTAGGACGCAACAGCGCCCAGCGGTCCGCCCCCTCACAGATTCAGGACAGTGCATCGCATAACACCTCACTGCGCATGTGCTCAGCCCAAAAAAGCGGACAGTCCGTACTGTGTTAAAAGAAACACTTTTTTAAATCAAATACTGTAGAAACAGGACGAAACCTGCTTGTACCAGATAATATGTACAGGTTTACAGAATACAGTTAAACATCAAATATATACTGAATCACAGAGAAAGTGTAACATAAGTGTAACCGTATGTACTAAACAGAAAACAGAAGGTATACCATGATAGGGATCACCCAAGACAGATAATTGGCAAAATTTATACAAAACTTTATTTATAAGCACAGCAACACATAGTTGAACACACTAGATAAATAGGGCACACCGAATATAAAAACATTTAAAAAGCCAGAAGGCATAGAAAACTAGGTCAGAACCCTCAAATACATGAGTAGGACGCAACAGCGCCCAGCGGTCCGCACCCTCACAGATTCAGGACAGTGCATCGCATAACACCTCACTGCGCATGCGCTCAGCCCAAAAAAGCGGACAGTCCGTACTGTGCTTTAAAAAACTGTTTCTTTTAACAAATACTGTAGAAACAGGACGAAACCTGCTTGTACCAGATAATATGTACAGGTTTACAGAATACAGTTAAACATCAAATATATACTGAATCACAGAGAAAGTGTAACATGATAAGTGTAACCGTTAACATGAGAGGCCACTGTATTTTAAGGAACTAGGACATAGTATAGAGGAAAAAAGGCCCTAAGAGAGAAGTGCTGGAGGGCTACTATAACAGTTTTAACAGAACCGGCAAACCTATGGGGATGGAGGAGGGGGGGGTGAAAGACCAGCAGAGTTAGATCGGATCATAGCCTCAGGAAAAGAATAGAAACAGTCGAAAATAGAGCTAAACAACTCCACCACCCGCTACGCTAAACTGAGAAAACTAGCCCTGCCTAGCTGCGGAGGTTGGCACCCTAAAGAGCGGTGGTTGGCGCCCCCGCTTGTCCGGTGGCTTTCCCTCCTAGCTATCACTAGAGCCTCCACCTACAAAAAGGGTGCATAGGATAAAGATTCATTAAGACCATGAGGGTGGACTGTCTTTAGCCAAAAAATCCACCTACATTCCTTCTGGAGAATTTTCTTATCCCAGTCGCCTCCCCGCTTGAGTGGTGGAACCACATCAATGCCCTGAAAGGTGATTTGATTTATATCCCCCCCATGAATTGTATTCAGATGTTTTGCCAGTGGGGTATCATTTCCTACTCTGATGTCTCTCAAATGCTCTCCCATCCTCCTTCTAAACTACCTCCTAGTTTTGCCTATATGTTCCTGTCCACACGAGCAAGTGACCTTGTATATTACACCTTTCGTGCGGCAATTGACAAAACAACGGATGTCATACTCCTGACATCATTGATTTCTTCACGTGCTTTTTTAATAACTCTATTCGGATATACTCTCTCACAAAATCTTTTTTCAAGGTCATCAAACTGTAGCAAACACCTTTCATTGCTGGAACAGTTTCTTTTGATTCTGGAAAACTGCCCTTTGGGGTTGCCCTTTTTTTGTGACAATGGGTGACTACTCTCCCACCTTAGTAACGAGTTGGTTGCTGTCTCCTTACGGTGGGTACTGGTGACAATGCTACCCTCACTGGTTTTCTCAATTAGGACATCCAAAAAAGGCAATCTAAATCTGTTCACTTCAGATGTGAAGAACAAACCCAGATTATTTTTGTTCAGTTCCTCCACTAGTCGAGATAGTTCTAATTCAGAGCCCTTCCACAGGATAAAGATGTCATCAATAAACCTGCACCAAAGCAGGATTTTATCCGTGGGCAGAGTGGAATCACCGCCAAAAACCACAGTCTCCTCCCACCAGCCCAGGAGCAAATTTGCGTACGATGGCGCACAGGGGCTGCCCATCGCGGTGCCCTGAGTTGGTGGTAGAGCTAGTTCCCAAATGTGAAAATATTACGTGTTAGGCAGAATTCCAAAATCTCCAAAAGGAAGGCATTATGCTCATTGAATTGTCTACCCCGACCATTCAAAAAGTGTGCTACAGCTTTCAGACCTATATCGTGTCTTATTGAGGAATACAAGGACTCGACGTCAATACTGGCTAGAATTACATCTTCTTCAAGGACAATACCCTCAAGCTTCTTCAGGAGGTCAGTCGTGTCCCTTAGGTATGAGTTGAGAGAGATTACAAATGGTTTAAGGAGTTCATCCAAATATATTCCCAAATTTTGGGTGAGACTGCCCACCCCCGAGACTATGGGCCTCCCCTTTAATGGATTTGTTCCTTTGTGTATCTTGGGGAGACAATAAAAAGTTGGAGTCACTGGGAACCTCGGGAGTAGGAACTCAAATTCCCCTCTATCTATCAAACCGTTATCCCTTGCTCTCAAAAGGATTTCTCTCAACTCACCCATGAAAATATTGGTCGGGTTAGTGGCAAGTTTGCCATACCCCTTGACGTCGTTCAGAATGTTCAAACACATGTCCCTATAGCTATCAATGTCCATTAACACAACGTTTCCACCCTTGTCTGATTTTTTTATGACCAACTCGGGGGAGCGCTCCAGGGACAGCAAGCCCCCCATTTCCGCCTTGGAGAGATTGAAGTCTCTGGATCGGCACAACTGAAGATTTTCAATGTCACGGGTGACTAAATTACAGAAGATCTCAATGGAGCCCACATCACTCATTGGTGGCGGCATTTTATCACTCTTTTGTTTAAGGCGTGTAAACGGACTCAGACCGTTTAAATTGGGATCAGTTTCACCAATACTGTATAACAATCTGACGTCCTCCAAAATGTCCTCTGATATACCTAGTTCGGCGCTTTGTTTTTTATTTTCTCTAATGTAATGTTTCTTCCACTTAAGTTTGAGGATGAACAAATTCAAGTCCTTCACCCCCTCGAATTTATCAAAATCTGATGTAGGTACAAACCCCAGGCCGTTACTCAAGACCGCTCTCTCCGCCTCTGTTATGGTATGTCCTGACAGATTAATTATCTGGGCTGACCCGGTGGTGGGGGGGGGATGTTGTTCTGTCGTTGTTTGTTCCTGAGGGGGTAGTACGTTTGCTCTAAAAAACGGAAACCACCCCGTCCCTTCCCTTTATTCTTCCCCTTACCGCGGGAAGCTGTGTTCCTTCCCTCCAAATCTGATGCTTCTGTATCTGTAGAGGTGCTTTCTGTCTCGCTCTGCCTGATGGGTCTACTGGAGAAAAAAGTGTAAGCTTTATTGTCTCTAAATTCCTGTAGATCCCTGACATAGAACCTATGCTTTTTTTCTTTAAGGTGATATTGACATTTTTCTATGGTATTCTGCAGCGTTACCTCTTTAGCCGCAAAATCCCCATCTCCTGAAATTTTTTTTGTTATATCAATCTGTTCTTTAAGAGCCAATTACAGGGTCGCTAGGTTTTTGCGCTCCTCCTCAAGTAAACATGTCATCAGCCTGAGCGAGCAGTCAGTCACCTCTTTTTCCCACTTGAGAGCCAAGTCAGGACTTTTATACCTAAATCCGGGTGTGAGAGAGATCCTAAGGTACCTGGGGACAATTTTGGCCTTCAAATAATTCTCGAGCGATTGCACTTCCCACCAGGAAGTGGTACACTCCTTAGAAATTCTAGTTAAATCATTAAAGGCACCATTAAGAGTTGGGGTGTATTTTTTTTGGACAAAGTTCCTCTCTGAGATCACCTCCTTTGCCTCTGAGATCCAGTTGTCTGTATCAATGCTTGCTGTTAAGAAACCAGCCATATCACTTTAGATAATATAATGCAGCCACTGGTATGGTATATAAAGTGAAGAACCCAAATACAGCAAAATACCTAAAATATAACTTTTATTAGTTCCTCTAAAAATAGGGAAGGGTCACCTTGCCTATGAATAAAAATAGTCAGCTTCAGAGTTTTACAAATCACAAAGTCCTCCAATGACAAAGAGGGGACTAGCACACCCTGTTGCGTGACAATACACCAAAAAACAGATGGTGCTGGCAGGTGTTAAACTTAACCGGGATGGCAAAAGTTGGTTCATTCAGATAACTGCTCACTCCATATGATATCCACACTGTGGCAGTAATACCAATAATATGTGACACCACCCTCAAGTTGGTAACGAGGGGGTTAAATGACCATGACACTAACAAGTGTTTAAACAAAATCCCACTGATGCTCCATCACCCGGAATATAATCAGCAATGTCCAGGGATTATAGTGAAAAACATTACCCTAGCATTGTCTCTTAGGGCCTTTTTTCCTCTATACTATGTCCTAGTTCCTTAAAATACAGTGGCCTCTCATGTTATCGGTTACACTTATCATGTTACACTTTCTCTGTGATTCAGTATATATTTGATGTTTAACTGTATTCTGTAAACCTGTACATATTATCTGGTACAAGCAGGTTTCGTCCTGTTTCTACAGTATTTGTTAAAAGAAACAGTTTTTTAAATCACAGTACGGACTGTCCGCTTTTTTGGGCTGAGCGCATGCGCAGTGAGGTGTTATGCGATGCACTGTCCTGAATCTGTGAGGGGGCGGACCGCTGGGCGCTGTTGCGTCCTACTCATGTATCTCATTATGAAGTACTTTGAGTGCGCCGGATGTTTTCTGACGTCGCTTCCTGGGGGAATTGCGTTCCACCGCGTGATGCGGAAGCGGGGAGCGCGATCGCGGATGTGACGTCAGACGCCGGCGGGAGAGCGGCAATTATTTAAATGTGGTGGCTGTAGTCAGCGGTGTACAGCTGATGAGACTCGCGCTGTCACCGTCTGGTAAGTCGCTCGTTTCTCCATGTTTCTCCATCTAGGGAGAGGTGTATTAGGGGCTGTTTTTGTGAACCCCTCTTATTCATCCCATGTTCTCATCTTTTCCAGATTAACCCAGTAGCGGTTTCTCCTCATTTAATGCTCCCTTGATGAATTAATATAGGAAACGCGTCGGGAGAAGGGAGAAGGAGATTCTGGGAGAGGACAGTGAGTCCATTCTAAGGGGGTCCCAGACCTATTCTGTGAGGGTCTGTGGAAACGCCGATTATGAGGACAAACTGACCTCTGGAAAACAAGATACACCAGTAATTGGGTGAGATTGTTCCACTTTTCAAGACAATGCTAGGGTAATGTTTTTCACTATAATCCCTGGACATTGCTGATTATATTCCGGGTGATGGAGCATCAGTTGGATTTTGTTTAAACACTTGTTAGTGTCATGGTCATTTAACCCCTTCACGACCGGCCGATTTTTCGCTTTCCGTTTTTTTTTTTCGCCATTCTTTTTCTGAGAGACGTAACTTTTTTATTTTTCAGTCAATATGGTCATGTGAGGGCTCATTTTTTGCGGAACGAGCTGTACTTTTAAATGAAACCATCAGTTTTACCATATTGTGTACTAGAAAATGGCAAAAAAATTCCAAATGCTGAAAAATTGCAAAAAAAGTGCGATAGCACTATGGTTTTTGAGATATTTTATTCACTGTGTTCACTATATGGTAAAACTGATGTGTGGGTGTGATGCCTCAGGTCAGTGCGAGTTCGTAGACACCAAACATGTATAGGTTTACTTTTATATAAGGGGTTAAAAAAAAATCGGAAGTTTGTCCGAAAAAAGTGGCGCACGTTTTACGCCATATTCCGTGACCTGTAGCGTTCTCATTTTTCGGGATCTTAGGCTCAATGACGGCTTATTTTTTGCGTCTCGAGCTGACGTTTTTAACGGTACCATTTTTGCGCAGATGCTACGTTTTGATCGCCTCTTATTGCATTTTGCGCAAAAGTTGTGGCGACAAAAAAACGTCGTTTTGGCGTTTGGAATTTTTTTGCCGCTACGCCGTTTACTGATCAGATTAATTGATTTTATATTTTGATAGATCGGGCGTTTCTGAACGCGGCGATACCAAATGTGTGTATATTTTTTATTTTTTTAACCCTTTAATTTTCAATGGGGCGAATGGGGGGTGATTTGAACTTTTAGGTTTTTTTGTTTTTTTTTTAAATTTTTTAAAACTTATTTTTTAACTTTTTTTTTTTATTTTACTAGTCCCCCTAGGGGGCTATTGCGATCAGCATTCCGATCGCTCTGCAGTATCTGCTGATCACAGCTGGAAGGCTGTAAACAGCAGATACGCTGTCTTTCTCTTTTGCTGTGCCCCGGGCACAGCGAAAGTGAAACCAAGTCAGGTGTAGTACAGGAGTCATCACATGACCCTGTGCTACCATGACAACTATCAGATAACGGAAAACAGTAGAGAGGGGTTTCACACCGCGCCAATGACCGACAACTCCTGAAATTTCAGATCAATGCTTCTTTATTTCACGCACAGGTCAAGTCAACGCGTTTCAAGAGTCTTAGCTCTCTTCATCAGGACAAGCTGGCAAAGATTTGATGTTCTTTGCCAGCTTGTCCTGATGAAGAGAGCTAAGACTCTTGAAACGCGTTGACTTGACCTGTGCGTGAAATAAAGAAGCATTGATCTGAAATTTCAGGAGTTGTCGGTCATTGGCGCGGTGTGAAACCCCTCTCTACTGTTTTCCGTTATCTGCCAACCGGGGACTGCTGCCGTGACCTGGAGTTACATGCTTGCATAGGAGTTGTGACTTTCACAACCTGATCTGGTGAGTAGGATTACTTATCTTAAGACCCCTTATATACCGGGGTAAGACCCTATTGCGCTTCTTTTTCCACAGAAATTATTTTGACCATGACAACTATCGGGAGTCACGTGATTGCGTCACGTGACTTCCGGTATCGGGCGGTAAGGTAAATATTACCGCAATCGCGCTTATAATGGCGCTGTCATGTATTGACAGCGCCATATAAGGGGTTAATCGGCACGAGCAGATAACGATTCTGCTCGTGCCTAGCAGGCACACATCTCAGCTGTGAAAATCAGCTGAGATATGTGCCGATCGCGGCATGCTGCCGCCGGAGGACCGCGGGCAGTAACATTATGTCATTTAGGACGTAATTTTACGGCCCGCGGTCGTTAAGGGGTTAACCCCCTCGTTACCAACTTGAGGGTGGTGTCACATGTTATTGGTATTACTGCCACAGTGTGGATATCATATGGAGTGAGCAGTTATCTGAATGAACCAACTTTTGCCATCCCGGTTACGTTTAACACCTACCAGCACCATTTATTATCACGCAACAGGGTGTGCTAGTCCCCTCTTTGTCATTGGAGGACTTTGCGATTTGTAAAACTCTGAAGCTGACTATTTATTTTTATTCATAGGCAAGGTGACCCTTCCCTATTTTTAGAGGAACTAATAAAAGTTATATTTTAGGTATTTTGCTGTATTTTGCTTGTATTTCGGGGTTTTTTTCTTGGAGTTTTTTTTGTTTGTATTTTTTTTTTATTTTGGAGTTTTATTTTTTGTGTGTATTTGGGTTTTTTTTCTCTCTTGGACTTTTGCATTTTGTTTGTATTTGTTTTGTTTTTCTTTTTGGAGTTTTGTTTTTTGTTTGTATTTGTTTTTTTTTCTTTTTTGAGTTTTCTTTTTTGTTTGTATTTGGGTTTTTTTCTCTCTGTTGTTGGGAGGTTTGTTTGTATTTGTTTTTTTTTCTTTTGGAGTTTTATATTTTTTTGTATTTGTTTTTTTTTTTGGGAGTTTTGTTTTTTTTTCTTTTTTTTGGAGTTTTACTCTGCGAATATGGCGCAATTCTGCAGGAGTTTTAATGATGTAAGTAACAAATGTGGGGACACAACTGCCATGGGTCGATGTTATAGTGGCTGATGAAATAAAGAAGCAAATGGCACCGCTTATCATCACCGCTTCTCCCAGCTGCTTTACTACAAAGCATCTACCCCAGGGGGGCCGGCTATAGGGGCTGTGAGTCATTTCTGGGACCTGTGGGGGCCACATACGAGAACCCTAGTAATACACCCCTGGAGCCTGAGGAAGCTTAGTAAAGAAGATTCCTAGTGGTATAAATAGCTGACGGTGGGGGAGACCCCGGTGACTAAGGGGGGCCCATAGTGATTGTGGCCCCTAATACAGCAATTACATTGGGGCCCATACTGTTTCTCCTCTGGAATCCAGACTAAAGTTGTTTTCTCCATTTACAGATTTTCTTCCTGAGATGTTTGAGAGGATCAGGTAAGAAACAGCGTCTTTTCCATGTCACACTCGTCTTTCAAGTGTTTGCTGGATTTCATTTTAGAAATCTTTTCCCATGTTAGAGATATGTCAGAAGTTGTGAGTTTTGAGGGTCCTGGTGCTGATCCCCCAATCACCAGTACAGAAAGCGCCGCTCTCCTGCATAGACTTTTTGTAGACCCTTCCTCACTGTAGGGGGAGGTTTCCACTTCTCCACTCAAGAAAAGGTGACGGTATCAACACCAGATCAAAACTTCTGATATATTTCTGAGATGTCAAAAGACATACTTTAATTTCATTTATTTAGGCCTAGAAATCTTACAGGGGTGACAGCTCTGATTTCTTACACATAGCTCTAAAACCTCTGCTTTTCTCACACTAAGCTCTAGCTACATGATATAATTGTGTCTTCCTGGAGCTGCAACTAGAGGGAGCTCACTGTAGATTCCTGGAGCTGCCACTAGAGGGAGCTCACTGTAGATTCCTGGAGCTGCCACTAGGGGGGGCTTACTGTAGATTCCTGCAGCTTCCACTAGGGGGAGGTCACTGTAGATTCCAGGAGCTGTCACTAGGTGGAGCTCACTGTAAATTCCTGGAGCTGTCACTAGGGGGGGCTTACTGTAGATTCCTGGAGCTGCCACTAGGGGGAGGTCACTGTAGATTCCTGGAGCTGTCACTAGAGGGAGATCACTGTAGATTCCTGGAGCTGTCACTAGAGGGAGATCACTGTAGATTCCTGGAGCCGCCACTAGAGGGAGATCACTGTAGATTCCTGGAGCTGCCACTAGAGGGAGCTCACTGTAGATTCCTGGAGCTGTCACTAGGGGGGGCTTACTGTAGATTCCTGCAGCTGCCACTAGGGGGAGGTCACTGTAGATTCCTGGAGCTGTCACTAGGTGGAGCTCACTGTAGATTCCTGGAGCTGTCACTAGGGGGAGCTCACTGTAGATTCCTGGAGCTGTCACTAGGGGAGATCACTGTAGATTCCTAGAGCTGCTACTAGAGGGAGCTCACTGTGAATTCCTGGAGCTGCCACTAGGGGGAGCTCACTGTAGAAGGATTCATTCAGCTCATATAGTATTGTCCTAATTATAAAGCAGTGTTCACTGAGATCCCCCTAATTGTTGGGCTTCTTTCACACGTCAGTATTTTGCATCAGTGTTTCATCTCAGATGAAGTAGAAAAAACTGCTAACAGATTGCCTTTAAACACTGACATGTGAATTAGGCATAAAAAGGTGTAAATTATATGATTTTGATTAATGACTACAGGTTTGAATACAAGTTAACATAGGTCCTTATATAATGTGTATTAGCAGCCGCAGAGTCACTGTACTTATTTCTGCTAAGTATTAAGTGTTGTAAATGAATATAATATAAAATAATAATAATATTAAGCAGAATTAAGTTTTGTCCTGTATTTTCATAGAATCATAGAATGGTAAAGTTAGATTTAACCTCAAGGTGCATCGGGTCCAACCCCCTGCAAGTGTAGGTTTTCCTAAAATTTTACAGCTATGTTTATCCAGTCTCTGTTTCAAGATGTCTATTGATGGAGAGCTCGCTACCTCCCGTGGTAGCCTGTTCCACTCCCTGACTGCCCTCACCACCTCCCTTGGTCGCCTGTTCCACTCCCTGACTGCCCTCACTGTCAGAAAGTTTTTCCTAATGTCTAATCTGAATCTTCTTCCTTTAAGTTTCATCCCATTGCTTCTTGTACTTCTTTGAGCTAATAAAAATAGGGTGGTTCCCTCTGCATTGTGACTTCCTTTCAGATATTTGTAGACCGCTATTAAGTCTCCTCTCAGCTTTCTCTTTTTCAAACTAAACATTCCTAGTTCTTTTAGCCGTTCTTCATATCACACAATTTGCAGACCATCTACCATCTTGGTTGCTCTTCTCTGGACTTGCTCCAATATATCGATGTCTTCTTAAATTGGGGCGGCCAGAACTGTACATAGTATTCCAGCTGGGAATACTGCCCTCCGCAACACTCACAGTATCTCACGTGGCCCCGTGGGAAAATTAACCCACCCCTGATCTAGTGATTTATGTAATGAGACATTTACAGGCGATGAGTTAATCCAGAAGTTGAGCTTTTCCCAGTTTTAGCACAAAGAATATAGACCTACCTCTGATACAATTCTTCTCAACTCCAGGAGACCCCCGAAATAATGAAGGGGAAACATAGGGCAATGAGAGAAAAATATAGTTATGCTTGAAGTGTTCTATGTTGTGTCTGTAATAGTGAGGAAGAAGAGATTAAGGTGGAGGAAGAGATTAAGAAGGCAGAAGAAAAGCTAAAAAAAAAACCTGAAAAAAAAGAAAATCGTGGTGATGTAAGTAGAGATAGAATGTGGTGATTACGTATGGATATGTCTGATCTGTACAGCTGGAGGGATAGGACATCTGGCTCCATATCTTCCCCCAGAGAGACCCCCACTGAGGGGGTCCAGCAATGCCGCAGATTACACTGTACATGGACACTGTGAGAGGGGATATAGATATGGATTAGGGGCCCCCATTATCTGATATGATCATGGGGTACAGAAAGAGGCGCAGAGACTCTATATTCCATATACTGTACGAGGAATCAGTGATCTCTTCACCTCATCTTCCTCTGAGAATCCCGTTAGGTTTGGCCTCAGATGTGATACAATTGGGAGGGGATTTTCATTAGGCACAGATATTTTCTGGCATGAGAATTACACTGACCTATTGGAGCCCTCCTGGGAGATCCACCATTTATCTAGAGGAGACCACTTTATGGGAGGATTATTAAGAGGTCACAAGTAGAGGCCATAAATCTTTGCTCCCATGATTTTAATTTAATAGGATATTTTCTATTCTGTGTTTGACAGTGAGGACAAAAAGAAGACTGTGGACAAGGAAGCCGCCAAGTATAAGTAAGTGCAGAGTCTATATAGAACAGCTACTGGTCATATTGGGGTCATCACATCTCATTGTCTTTGTTTTTCTCCTTCTTGATTTTTTAGAGCAGAAAAAGCCTGGAAAAAATGGCAGGCGTAACAGATGTGAGTGATACAAGATCTTATTATACAGATTTCCTCTTTCTTTGGGGTCTGCTCATCTCCAGGAGTCATTATCACCCTTTGTAAATCAGTGTGTAGACATACAGTAGTTATCACAGTGTTAGTCAAAGCTTGGGGGGTTACATGTTGGTAACCAGTTGCATGGGGTGTGATGACATCAGTGTGCAAGAGGGTGTAAGGCTCGGCTGCCCCAGACCCACAAATCCACTGTGTGTAATGTTTAAGTTTGGAGTAATATGTTCATAGGGTCACTAGGTGACCACATTGTGATAACTGCTTCCCTGGTGCTCTCAGGCTGGGGAGAGTTAATAGGGAGGAGTTTAGTTAGTAGAAAGGTTAGAAAGATAGGAAATAGCAGGAGAGCCCCTAATTGAGAGTAAAAGTACAGTCACACATAACGAGATCGCTAGCGAGATAGCAGCTGAGTCACCGTTTTGGTGACGCAGTAGCGATCCCGTTAGCGATCTCGTTATGTGTGACACTTCCCCGCCATCAGGCCCCTGCTGTGAGATCACTAGTCGTTGCTGAATGGTCCAGGTCATTTTCTTCAAAGGCGATGTCCTGCTGGGCAGGACACATCGCTGTGTTTAACACTGTGTGACAGGGTCACAGTGACTGCTTAGATCGTTATACAGGTCGCTACTGCGACCTGTATTGTTTCTGCATCGCTGGTAAGATCTGACTGTGTGACATCTCACCTGTGACCTCCCAGCGACTTACCTGCGATCCCTATCAGGTCGCATCGTTTTCGGGATCGCTGGTAAGTCGTTGTGTGTGACTGGGCCTTAACAGATGTGGGAGATGTGGCGAGAGGAGAACCCCGTTAACTTCAATTTGGTGGACCTTTGGGTCGAATCTGGGTGCCGGACACGCAGTGTCCTTGTGTGGAGAGGACTATTCTAGCTGTGTCCCACGGTGTGGTTTGAGTCTGTGTGACCCGGGTGGTGGTCATTTCCTGGCGAATAACCAATGAACCCCTCAGTCGGCGGAAGGTCAGTGGGCTCTTAAGCGAAGAGTAGGTCCTGACGAAACCGGATAGAGGAGTGCTGTCACAGAAAGCACTGTCAATAACTTCCAGCTAAAACCCTGTGGGTGGGATGAGGGTGAACGGAGGAATTTTTTTATTCTGCAGTGTACAATGAAGCTCAGAGAGAGGTACCGGAAGCCCGAGTGCCAGGGAAGTGGTTGGCCGGCAAAATATACGTAAAATCCGTTGCTAATGGTAATGCTTATTTATATCTCACAAAAAAATTTTCCACATTTTTTCAGTCTATATGTGTGTTGTATTTTGATACATTAATGTATATATATTTGTATGTATTTATATATTCATATATTTATAGTGTTGTATTTATATGTTTATCTATATGCATTTTTGCACGAATTAACATGGTCTATTATATTTATACACAATCTTTATATTTTTTCACTTTATATACACTTAGTATGATAGTATTATTTATTATCTATTTAATGTGATATTTATCTATTTGGCATGTATTAACTGTGATGATCGATCTATATATTTGTATGTTCTACAAGGTATTTCATTGTAATCTCAGGATATATATATATATTCCTGTATTAATGTGCTACTCCTTCTTACTTAAGTTTACCTAGTTCCCCCTTTCTAGTATCTATATGCTCCGTGATTGTGCGCCTGCGGGAATGGGGCAGGAGCGCGTCATGGCTGGGGGCGTCTTTATCCGACGTGGGCCGGATCACGTGATTGGTGTTTGGCCGCGTGACTCGTCACGTGGTCAATGCCGCTCGCATCATCCTCCCCGCCTCTGGATGACGTCCTCGGTCAGATGACGGCTTCCTTTCCCTCACCCGCGCATGCGCCCTATAGTGATTGCGGTGGGGATTGCCCTAAACAGCTGATAGGCTGTTCATTGTTTAAAAGGAGACTACACCAGCTGTCTCAATACACATTCCCATGACGAAGGTACGCCGAAACACGTGTAGGGTGGGTTGGAGGCTCCCTATACACGGTCCACATGGCTTCAGGTACATCCATCTAATTCAATGTATTTACATTTGTTTGCTTGCACATTGCCCTTTTATATAGTCCAACTTTGACTAAGCATTGTGGATCTACCCGAGGTGGCTATCTTGATGCTCTTTGCATGTGACCTCACCTGGAATTGTCTGCCATAGTACTACTAATTATAGTGCACTTTTTCACTATTATACACTTTATTATTACTGTTGTGCACTTTATGTATAATTTATAGCATTTGCACTTTTTATATATATATATATATATATATATATATATATATATATATATTTATTCTGTGGCAGTTTTCCATGTGTGCTCGCCTGTTTTGGGCTCTTGCTGCCATCTGGTGGCTTTTTCATGTAATTACATTTCTTATTTATTTTTATACATAATTGTACTGTGTTGTGGGTCCCTCCTGTCATCATTAACCTTGCATATAAATTGCTGTTTTAATTACATTATTATTAAAGGAATATATATTTTATTGGATTTTGGCTGTTTTTCTTGTCGGTTTTATATTTCTATGAATAGCCTATTTATTGGAGTAGGGGTGTATTTAATATATTTATATATAGTGATAGTTTTTAAAAATACACTATATTATACCCCCCACCTTGGCATTAATCTGTCTAGCTTGTGCTTTTTCTGTTATTACAGACTCTCGTGCCAATCCTACTATGGATTATAGGTCCAGGGAAACTTCCTGGACGGACCATCTCAGCAAGGTTTTTAATGGTGATTCTGGTTTTAATAGTAATAGTGGTCAGGATACTACTTTGGAACTGCAGAAAAATCTTAAAACACTTATGTATAAAAGAACAAGATTATGGTGGAATGGTGGTTTCTTGAAAAATTATCTCCAAAAAAGACTTATCCCGAGGGGGCTGCGTATTCAAATTTTCCCCTTTTTCCCGGTTGAGGATAATAATTTTATCAAACAGTGGGAGGAAGTTTGCACTGGAGCATCATTGAAATTTATAGAACTCCTGATTCATCTTAATAAACAAAAATTGAGTGATGCAGAGAAACAAATTGACGAATAGATTAATGCATTCACATCTAATGCGACTGCGACTCAAGTGACGATCTTTCATCAAAAAATGGAACAGAATTTTGATACATGGGAAAAGGAGATCCAAGAAAATCAATCAAAGAAATTGAATCGTGATCTACAAGATGTACAGAATAATCGTGTGTACAGATGGAATAGTAAGCCAAGTAATCCTCCTTATAGGAGCAGATCTGTATCTATATCTTCACTGTCATCCGGGGGTCAATCGGACAGTACGATTGGTACTATAAATACCCGATCTAATGCCAACAAGGGAAATGGGGTCGGAAGTTTAACCAGAATAAGAACTCTTATGGGAAAACCTCTAATGATGCTTTGAAGGTAATCAACTTATCTCAACATGTGTTTTCTGATTCTGACATATCGGTTTTGTCAAAGGGATTTTCCTTTTCCCCATGTAATAAATTTAATTTATTTTCAGCGGTCAAGGATTTGAATATTTTTGCCAGGTCCTTGATATGCAAAAAGTGGTTTCACGATGAGGACCTCCGTAAACAATTTCCAACCGCCCAGGAACAGGAAGCTTTAAGGACACTTGAGGAATTGGAAATAGAACATACCTGTGATGCCCTCGGTAAGATACCTCCATCTATTCGCTCAAGATCCACCACCTTCCCTCCTTTATCGGTCTGCCCCACAGTGGATATTTTTGTTAAATCTGTGATTGATGAACTTAGAGATATTCCTGGTAGAGACAGCCCGGACTGCTGCCCCAAAGGGGCTCAAGGAAGGGCAACATGACTAAGAGGGATGCTAGGCCAGAGGGTGTAGCAAAGGGTTAAGGTGAGCTATTTTGGACGGGAAACCAGGAGGTGGGGCTACAGGAGTTATAGGGACATTTGATTGGTTAGGGGTAGGTCAGTGTGGGTTAGTATATATAGGGCAGACTGTTGGGGGGTTGGTCATTCGGCACCTGGAAGACGTCTGGAATCGTCCCCTGTCCAGGTGAAGTCGGCGCAGTGGATGGCGGTCGTGTGCTGGAGGAGGTCCAGGCTTCTCGGGACCTCGACTCCGGATGGAGCTCTGGACCGGAGGCCTAGCGGGACCCATTTGACGGCGGCGGCTGGATCCAGGTGCAGAGGCATCGGTCGGTGGACGGCGGTGGAGCGACGCTGCGAGGATCCCGGCGGCGAGGTGGTGAGTGACGTCACCGGCCTCAATACCTTTCCCGCGGCGCGGGGTCACCAGGGTGACGCGGCCACGTGACCCGGGGCGCGGTCACGTGGTCCGGCGTCGCCGTCACGTGCCCCCGGCGTCCTGACGTCACGGTCACATGGCTCGGCGGTGCGGTCATGTGACCGGGCGCTGAACCCGGAAGTGCGGCTGGCCCGAGAGATTGGCTGGACGACCGGGCTCCCGTCGCCGGATCCAGAGCCCAGCAGGACCCCTCTGGCGGCGGCAGCGGCACCGGCACCGAGGATGTCTGAGGGAGGCGGCGACGCAGTGAGTGCAGCGACTAGGGGGTGAGTGACTTCACCGCCCTTCGCTGTTGCGGCGCGGGGTCGGCATGGTGACGAGGGCGGCGCGGCCACGTGACCCGCGGCGCGGTCATGTGGTCCGGCGTCGCAATCACTTGGCCCCGGCGTCCGGATGAAGTGGTCACGTGGCCCGGCGGTGCGGTCATGTGACCGGATGGCGGACCCGGAACTGCGGCCTGCGTGTCCACGCAGGGCCGGTGCGCGATCCCGGGCAGCAGCGAGGACGTCGGGGGAGGCGACGCCGGGGAGAGTACAGCGACGAGGCGGGAGTGACGTCATCGCCTTCTCTGGTGCGGCGCAGGGTCGGCAGGGTGATGTGGCCGGCGCGGCCACGTGACCGGCGGCGCGGTCATGTGGTCCGGCGTCGCAATCACCTGGCCCCGGCGTCCGGATGAGGTGGTCGCGTGGCCCGGCGGTGCGGTCATGTGATCGGACGGCGAACCCGGAAGTGCGGCCTGCGTGTCCACGCAGGGCCGGTGCGCGATCCCGGGCAGCAGCAGCAAGGATGCCAGGGAGAGGACAGCGACGAGGCGGTGAGTGACGTCATCGCCTTTCTCTGTTGCGGCGCGGGGTCGGCATGGTGATGTGGCTGGTGCGGCCACGTGACCCGCGGCGCGGTTATGTGGTCCGGCGTCGCAATCACTGGGCCCCGGCGTCCAGAGGAGGTGGACCTGCGGGGCTGTCATGTGACCGGACGGCGACCCCGTAGATGCGGCCTGCGCGTCCACGCAGGGCCGGTGCGTGCTCCCGGGCAGCGGCTGCGGCCTGCGCAGTAGTGCAGGGCCGGTGTAGGATCCGGGACAGCGGCGATCGTTGCAGACGACGGAGAGGCGCATGACGGAGGAGCGGCCGGAGCTGCTTAAATACTGCTCTGGATCGGCAACATCTTGAAGTTGGCTTCCAGCCTGGGCAGCCGGTCGACCTTGCCGGTGAAGCTGGTGAGGTCCCGGGGCCTGGGGCTGCTCGGCGCGGAGGATCATTGACGGCTGTTCCGGGGACACCTTGGAGTCAGCCTGGTAAGATTATGGTTCACTTGCACCTCGTACTCTGTTTATTGATTAGGTGGGGGGGGTTGGTGATGCAGCATACTTGGGGTTTGTGTTTGATAGTAGTGGGGGAGTTTGGTTTAAAGGTCTTGGTTCTGGGAGGTTGTAGTTGATTACAAGTTGTCAGCCCTGCAGCGAGCTCAGGTGCTGATTGACATTCTGCCTTTTGGCAAGTAGTGCTGGGGTTAACTATAGTGTTATGGTTGTCGGGTAGTCAGTCGCGCTTTGGTACGGGCATTGTGGCCTGGCTTGATATGGGGAACGGTTGTAAGCCTTGCAGGATTGTTTGGTGGTCCGATGCTTGCGGGTCGTCCAGGACAAGGGCCTGGAGCTCAGGGTGGTTTCCTGGATGTTGAATGGGAGTAGTTGTTGGGATTATGGAGGTTATTGCATTTTCTGGGGTCGGGGGTGTATACGCCGACGGTTTAATGTCATGTGGGTTAGCCGCGGTCGTTGGGATTGTTGCATTAGTCTAATTTTATGGCAGTGGTGGACCCGGCAGTTAGTTCGGTGCTTTGGTAAGGTCCAGGTGCGATGATTTCAGATGAAGTTCATATATAAAAAAAAAAAAAAAAGGGATATGTATGTGTATACATGTATATACTCCCCGCGGCATCGATAGAGGCATGGATGGGTAGTATTTCTCTGTTTGGGGCTACCACGGGTGGCGCACAAGTGTTTTTGTTTATTGAAGCAGTGGGGGCCCGTTGTTGCAGGCTGCAGAGGAGTGAGCCTGGCCGGTCGGGGTTTATGAGGAGTCCCCTTCTAGTGATTGTTGGGTTGCCTCGCAGTAGAGACTAGCTGGGTTGTGAGGGGTCATAGCGTGTCTTATCTTAATACCGTTCATTGGTACATTTCCGGGGTCAGGGGCCTGCCCAGTTCTTGACAGGAGGAACAGTGGCATGGCAGTATGCGCTGGTTGAGTTACCCTCTCGATAAGGTAATAGTTCCACTGTTTTCAGTTTTGGTGTGGTTTGAGCTTTCCTGGTACAGTTTTGCGGATGGATACAGCATGGGGTGGATTCCGGCTTGCTCAGAGTCGGGTAATTTTCAGTTGTCTTAGAGGTTGTTTGGCTGTTCCGGGTTTCATAACAGAGTGCGGCCTGGCCGAACCCCCTATGGTTTTATGTCTGGCTGGCTTTGGAACCAGCGGGGGGCTTCATCCGGGCCGCCCAAGCTATGGTGCAATATTGCATGGGTTTTGCTACACCAGGTGGGGTGTGACCGTTTTGGCAACCGTGGGCGGGCATTAGAGTAAAGCCCGCTTGCATGGAAGGTTTCAGTTCCGATCGGCGGTATACGTTGCGGCGCAGCCCATCGCTTCGTGTTTTCAGCAGCATGATAGTTTCGGGCATGGTGTGCAGTCCTTGGGGATTACCGGGTGCTGCTGGCAGGCTTCTTGCTGGGCAGGGATTTCTTGCCGACGGGCATATGCACTGGCAGTGTTTCACATTGATCTTTGTTGGTATATGAGTGAGCAAAGTGGAAGGCATATTGCGGGTTCTGGAATTTGTAAGGTTTAGCTAAGAGGGTGGAAGGTTATCATTTCACGAGGACCGGGGTTCCAACGGCCATGGCGGGATATTGTTTGGGTTTTCCAGGTCGGTTTAAGATATTACAGCATATTGTTGTGGCTGGGATCATGGCTCCTCTCAATAGCAGGCGTGTTTGGATTGTTTCCTTGTTGTGTAACAACTGACGTTAGTGAGAGGTGACGGGATTTGCACATCGGCAGAGGATAATTTGGGTCGGGCCTGTTATCCAATGCTGCATGGGTTATTCGTACCACTGGATGCTGCGGGTGCCTGAGCTTTTAAGGCCTGGGACCGACGGCCGTGATGTTAATCTGGGCTTTTCGTGCCATGGGGACACATTCTACTCGAGCCACAACATGGGTTTTGTCTTGGGGGGGGGACTGTCTGGAAGCCAGTATGTCATGGTGTGGCTGGTTGCCAACGTCAGCTTATCAGACCTTGTGCATATTGGGTTTTGTATGCCAGGTTCAGGCACTGAGGGGTTTTGCAATTAGTATCGTTTTGAGGATTGGATGGCAGTCGTGCGCAACAGGCCATCTGCCAGGCACAGGTTTTCTTTACACAGGTGGGACTGATGGTCGTAAAGTGACAGGTATGACGGACGGCTGCCAGCGAGGGATCTTGGTGCTGAATGAGTTGGGGGTGAGAAGCTTGATTCAGCTCCTTAGTTCGGAATTGTTGGGGGGTTCTGGATTTCTTTGCGGTAAGAGACAGCGTTGGCGAATTACGGCTGTCGTTATAATTTTCAATTGGCTGGGGGGACACGTACAGGGTTCAATTAGCGGAAGCAAGGATCCTTTGGACCGCATGAAAAGTCTTATCGCTTTCTGGCGATTTTATGAGTGTTCCACAGGTGGGCTTTACAGCGGTAATTTTAGGGTACAGGTTAATGACCTATTCAGTTTGTGGAGAGAGGTCTGTTGTTCGTTTGGTGTTCGGGTATGTTTTCAGGCATCATATTAACCGAGGGTATTCCATGCAGCAGTTTGCACCACAGGCCTGATTGGTTCATGTTTGGGCAGTACTCGAGCGGTGCGGCGCCCTGGTCTGTTAGAAGTTTTGGACCTTCTTTTGTGGTACAGATGTTTGATCAGCGGTAATGTATAGGGGTTCAGTTTGGTTGGATGGGCTTCAGTGTTGGCTCTGGGACATTTAGGATGTTTTAACGGTTTGCGCTTGGGATGGCCATGTAGTCGGATATTTAAGGACTGTTCTGTCCCAGCAGAAGAAGCGACCACGGTTGTTTTGTGCGCCATACTGTCAAGGGGCCTGTTTTGTGACACTAGGCAGGACCGCCTTGGGCCTGTGTCTGTCCGTCGCAGTGTTAGTGCCATGTGGTCACTTGTAGGGTGTCACAGCTTATTTAGGGACATCTTGGTTGGTTGACAAAGTGTGTTTCCACAAGGGGGTCAGAGATTAAGTGAACCCATGTGGGTTCCCAGTTGGTTACATCAAGGTAGATTGGCTTGGTTCAATTGTCAGTTTGTCTATATTTTCAAAGATGCCTGCAGTGTGGCGGTCTCAACGAAGCAGAGTTCGCGTCCAATCCTTTCGGGATAGGGCCGGCGTTTCATGCTTTTCGTTGGGGACTGGTCACGCAGGCTGTTTTGGGCAGATGCTGGGGCCGGCTGGGTACCGGGTTTATGTGCAGCCGGCCAAGTGAGGGAAGATGGTCCTAGGGCAGGGGAGCTTTGGAGTCTCCAGTTAATTTTGGAAGTTTAATGGGGTGGTTTTCATCTGGATGGTGGAGACAGCCAGGTATTGGTTAAAGGGAACCGTGGAGTTGGTCCTGGATGGTCTTTGGTGGCGGGACTCGCACAAACGAGGTGTCATACGTGCTCGTTGTGGCGGAAAGGAGGGGGGTATTTGAAGTCGGTGGATTGCACAAAGAGCGGGGGGGAACCCAGTGCAGGATCGGGTTACCCCTGGTGGTGCAATTGTGTGTTGGTTAAGGTGGGTCCTTGTTGTGCTGGGTCACAACGGGACATGTTAACGTGGGACCCTGCTGTGCTGGGTCACAGCGGGGCATGTTAATGTGGGTCCCTGCTGGGCTCGGTCCCAGCAGGGCAGTGGTTGGGCAACACTCGGCTGGGTGTCCTCGAGTCGGTGTGTTGCGGCTGAGGGCACATGGTGGAGCTGATGTTGCAATCATGTACAATGGTACTCTTCAATTACCCCCCCCTCCTTTGCTGGTGGTTATGTTTTATTGAATTATTTACTATGTTATGGTTAAAGCGTTATTATTTTGGTCATAATAAACGGGGCTGCTGTGGCCTTTACATCCAATGTCACGTAGTCCGTGTCTTATTTTAGGTTAAGAGGTCAAAGGAGGTAAGGCCGTCAGTCAGACATTCCATAGTCAAGACAGCCCGGACTACTGCCCCAAAGGGGCTCAAGGAAGGGCAACATGACTAAGAGGGATGCTAGGCCAGAGGGTGTAGCAAAGGGTTAAGGTGAGCTATTTTGGGCGGGAAACCAGGAGGTGGGGCTACAGGAGTTATAGGGACATTTGATTGGTTAGGGGTAGGTCAGTGTGGGTTAGTATATATAGGGCAGACTGTTGGGGGGTTGGTCATTCGGCACCTGGAAGACGTCTGGAATCGCCCACCCACCCGCCCTATTTTCGAGATGTCCGGATCACGGTGGAAGAGAAGAGGAGTGCACTTGTCGCAGCAGTTGGCGGAAAGGAAGGGGGTATTTGAAGTCGGTGGATTGCACAAAGAGCGGGGGGGAACCCAGTGCAGGAGCGGGTTACCCCTGGTGGTGCAATTGTGTGTTGGTTAAGGTGGGTCCTTGTTGTGCTGGGTCACAACAGGACATGTTAACGTGGGACCCTGCTGTGCTGGGTCACAGCGGGGCATGTTAATGTGGGTCCCTGCTGGGCTCGGTCCCAGCAGGTCAGTGGTTGGGCAACACTCGGCTGGGTGTCCTCGAGTCGGTGTGTTGCGGCTGAGGGCACATGGTGGAGCTGATGTTGCAATCATGTACAATGGTACTCTTCAATTACCCCCCCTCCTTTGCTGGTGGCTATGTTTTATTGAATTATTTACTATGTTATGGTTAAAGCGTTTATTTTGGTGATAATAAACGGGGCTGCTGTGGCCTTTACATCCAATGTCACGTAGTCCGTGTCTTATTTTAGGTTAAGAGGTCAAAGGAGGTAAGGCCGTCAGTCAGACATTCCATAGTCATGTCTTTAATGACAACTTGACTTGACACACCAGGAGAGAATAAGTCTTAAAAAATTAAAAAATGTATCTGATGTTGTATTTAAGCCGGCCGACAAAGGAGGTAATGTGGTGGTCTGGCCACGTAAAATGTATGAGGGTGAGGTATATCGCCAAATTAAGGATGGTAAATGTTACAAAAAATTGACCTACAATCCGTTGTCTGCCTATAAAAAGATCTTGGATTCCTTCTTGCAGCAGGCTCTTAGTGAGGGAACTATTAGTAAGGATCTTGTTAAGGCCCTCACTATTATTGACCCAGTAACCCCTACTTTGTATTTGCTTCCCAGAGTGCACAAAAATGAGAGGAATCCACCGGGAAGACCAATAATTTCAGGGCTCGGAAGCCTTACGGATAATATAGGCAAATATATTGATAATCAATTGCAGGGCTTAGTTGAGAGCTTACCCTCATACCTAAAAGATACTTCTGAATTCCTTAAGAAAATAGATGGCCTATGTATTGATGAGGGGATGCTTCTCGTCACTTGTGACGTAGAAGCACTCTTTACCAGTATCCGCCATACGGATGGTATTCAGGCTACAAAATTCTTTTTGGGAACCAGTAATATGGGGAAACCTCAGGCTGATTTTTTGATTGGGCTCCTGGAGTTTGTTCTTTATTATAATTTCTTTACATTTAACGGCTCTTTCTTCCTGCAGTTCCAAGGAACCGCAATGGGCGCGGCGTGAGCGCCGGCCTACGCAAATTTGTTCCTGGGGCTGTGGGAGAGAGAGCTGTTTTCTGTCGAGTCCCTGGTATCAATGGAGCGGGTCATATTTTGGACCCGCTTCATTGATGATATTTTTTTCATTTGGAACGGGTCATCTGTTGAGCTGGAAAGTTTTTTTCAGGCACTTAATGAGAATAATCTCAATATCCATCTGACATTTCAGTATAGTGCTACTAATATTGAATTTCTGGATGTCACTATTAAGCATGATCAAAGGAACTTCCTGCAGACAGATTGTTACGGTTGGTGTGGCTCTGGAGACTATGTCCGGATTTCTTGCTACTGCACATGTGCAAGCGCTGGAGACTAAAGCTGGGTTCACACTAAGCGACAGCGACGTCGCTGTTACGTCACCATTTTCTGTGACGTAACAGCGACCTTGTAAGTCGCTGTTATGATCGCTGCTTAGCTGTCAAACACAGCGACGCAGCAGCGATCATAACGTCGCTGTGCTACATGTGCAGAGAGCAGGGAGCCGCGCTTAGCGCTGGCTCCTTGCTCTCCTAGGTACAGTACACATCGGGTTAATTAACCCGATGTGTACTGCAGCTACATGTCACAGTGCAGAGAGCAGGGAGCCGCGCACACTGCTTAGCGCTGGCTCCTTGCTCTCCTTGCTACAGTATACATCGGGTTAATTACCCGATGTGTACTGCAGCCACATGTGCACAGAGCAGGAGCCGGCACTGGCAGCAAGGGCGGAGGCTGGTAACGAAGGTAAATATCGGGTAACCAGGGAAAGGTCTTCCCTTGGTTACCCGATGTTTACGCTGGTTACAGCTTACCGCAGCTGCCAGACGCCGGCTCCTGCTCCCTTCATTTCGTCGCTCTCTCGCTGTCACACACAGCGATGTGTGTGTCACAGCGGGAGAGTGACGACCAAAAAATGAAGCTGGACATTCAGCAACGACCGGCGACCTCACAGCAGGGGCCAGGTCGTTGCTGGATGTCACACACAGCGACAGCGACGGGACGTCGCTGCAACGTCACAGAAAATGGTGACGTAGCAGCGACGTCGTTGTCGTTGTGTGTGACACCAGCTTTAGTCCTATCTTGGAGCCATTGCACATGTGCGGGTGACATCATCGCTGACACAAGGTCACATGTCTCTGACACCTTCTAAGCTGATTGGCCACTGGTCATGTGCTTGTGACACGTGGTCCCATGTCTCTGACACCTTCTATGCCGATTGGTCGCTGGTCATGTGCTTGTGACGCTTTGCTCGGTGATAGGTCAGCGTGACGTCATTGCTGTCATTCTGGCAGCGGATTGGCTCTGGTGTCCTCCATCTTGGATGAGGCACAGAGTCTATATAAGACCCTGACGCACGCCGCCCGGCGCTCAGTCCTCTTGGTTCATGCATGAGGGTAGACGCCCTGTGCACGTTCCTCTAGGCATCTCTCTGTCTATGTTGGGTGAGCGCTACCGGCAGGGTAGCGTTCTTATACCTTACCGCTTCGGCTGCAGTCCGTATCCTTACCTCTTAGTGGAGCGGACATAGGCAGGTGCCTGAGGCACATGGTCCAGCTGAGCCTTGTGATTCTACTCATAGGTGGACGTTGCCGCTAGGGTAACGTTCCTTATACTGCGTCTGGCAGTTGTTCGTATCCTCGCACACTAGGGGAGCGAACAGAGGTAGGAGCTTTGTGCGGCTTATGCTGCTGTCCGTCTCTTTTGCACCACTAGAAGAGCGGACCTAGGCAGGTGCCATATCTAGTGGTTCGTGTCCTCGCACACTAGTGGAGCGAACGCAGGTAGGAGCTTTGTGCGGCTTACGCTGCTGTCCGTCTCCTGGCACCACTAGAGGAACGGACCTAGGTAGGTGCCATTTCACACTCACTGCTTTTGTCTCTGTGATCTTTAACAGAGACCATTCCACACACCCTCCAAGTAAGGGAGGAATTGCTTTATTTTCTAATTATATTCCTCTGTGAGTTTAACAGAGGTATTGCACTCTGCACTTGTGCTATTATTTTTTACAGTGGCACAATTATATACCCCTTATCCTCTGCCATAGTCTGCAGCAGAGTCTTTGCACGGTGGACCCTGACTGTCTGACATTCCTTTAGGTTTTATTATCAGACAGCCCCCCATAACACAGATGTGTATCGCAAGAAAACTTCAGTCACTTCTTTTCTTCATGCTGGATCCTCACACCCTCCACATTTTATAAAGGGGGTACCCACTGGACAATTTTTAAGAATCAGACGAATATGTTCTAGTGATGTAGATTTTGAAACCCAGGCTAGTGATTTAAAACGAAGGTTTAAAAACCGTGGTTATAAACAACGAGTTATCGATCATGCATATAAGAGAGCTAGGAATTCCAACCGACATGATCTTTTGTATAATGCTAGAAAGCAGGGTGATCCTGGCCCTGTTAGGTTAGTCATGGACTACCATTCACATTGGCGGCTAATGCAACAGTGCATTGGAAAATTTTGACCCATTCTTATGACGGACCCTATTGTGAAACAATATATCATGCCACAAATGAGTGTCACAGCAAGGAAGAGTCGCAATATTGGGGATCTCCTTACATCTAGTCATTATGTTCAAATGGTTAGTAAGCCTTTCTCATCATTGCCAGGACCAAAATGGGGTTGTAAACCCTGCGGCAAGTGTGTGGCGTGCCCGAACGTGGAAACTGCTATAGATTTCACGGATTCTTCTGGCAATAAGAAATATAAAATCACTCACAGCATCACTTGCACGACTAAAGCTGTAACATATTACGCCACATGCCCATGCCCATTCATTTATGTAGGTCTCACAACTAGTGAACTCAAGGTAAGGGTGCGTGAGCATGTCCGTGACATTAATGCTGCCAATACAGCTTCGGATACCAGCATGTTAAAAACAATTCCTCGACACTTTTTGGAATGTAATCAAGGGGATTCTTCACTGTTAAAAGTAAGGGGTATAGACCACATTATTACAGGGATACGCGGCGGTAATGTCATGAAGAGACTTGCCCAACAAGAGTGTCGGTGAATATGGTTATTGGACACCATACACCCCAAGGGTTTAAATGAGACAATTAGTTTTGGACCTTTTTTGCATTCCAACCAATAAGATGAAATATTTTTTGATAATTTTCTGTAGAAACCGAATTTTATCCTGATCGCTATTTTAATATATTTTATCCTGTTTTTAATATTTTTTATCATGATTATATATTAAAGTGTTTTGTGGATAAACTTGTATGGTCTCCTGGTTGTTTCTAATTTTATTTTTTCATATTTTTGTGCAATTTTGTGTATTTTTCTAATATTTGTTTTTGTTTATTATAGTTTATTTATATTGATGGATTCCGCTTTCTTCTCTATTGGATGCATTTATTTTGGAGTATTATGGATTTTATTTCCTGGATTGCAGTGGCCATTAATATCTACACATATATATATATGGACAAAATTTGGATCGATTGAATATTTTTCTTATGCATGCCATTTATGTAGTGTCATATTATGTATTTACTTTCTATTGGATTGGTCACTTGTCACTAGTAGTTTGAAAGAACTTTAAGAGATGTTTCTTTAAAGAAATGATATTTTTTAAAGAAATCATTTTTATGTGCACATGGTTTTTTATATATATGTATTAGTTTTGATTTTTTCTACTTTAATTTTTTCACATTATTCACTTTTTTATATATATCTTATATATACATGTGTATGTTTTTTAATGTATATGTGTATGTATATTTTGATATGCATTCTTTATATTATTTTTCTTATTTATATTTTTTATCATATCTCACAAAATTTTTTTCCACATTTTTTCAGTCTATATGTGTGTTGTATTTTGCTACATTAATGTATATATATATTTGTATGTATGTATATATTCATATATTTATAGTGTTGTATTTATATGTTTATCTATATGCATTTTTGCGCGAATTAACATGGTCTATTATATTTATACACAATCTTTATATTTTTTCACTTTATATACACTTAGTATGATAGTATTATTTAGTATGATAGTATTATTTATTATCTATTTAATGTGATATTTATCTATTTGGCATGTATTAACTGTGATGATCGATCTATATATTTGTATGTTCTACAAGGTATTTCATTGTAATCTCAGGATATATATATATATATTCCTGTATTAATGTGCTACTCCTTCTTACTTAAGTTTACCTAGTTTCCCCTTTCTAGTATATGCGCCGTGACTGTGCGCATGCGGGAATGGGGCAGGAACGCGTCATGGCTGGGGGCGTCTTTATCCGACGTGGGCCGGATCACATGATCGGTGTTTGGCCGCGTGACTCGTCACGTGGTCAATGCCGCTCGCGTTATCCTCCCCGCCTCTGGATGACGTCCTCGGTCGGATGACGGCTTCCTTTCCCTCACCCGCGCATGCGCCCTATAGTGATTGCGGTGGGGATTGCCCTAAACAGCTGATAAGCTATTCATTGTTTAAAAGGAGACTACACCAGCTGTCTCAATACACATTCCCCTGACGAAGGTACGCCGAAACACGTGTAGGGTGGGTTGGAGGCTCCCTATACACGGTCCACTTGACTTCAGGTACATCCATCTAATTCAATGTATTTACATTTGTTTGGTTGCACATTGCACTTTTATATAGTCCAACTTTGACTAAGGGTACCTTCACACTTTAGCGATGCAGCAGCGATCCGACCAGCGATCTGACCTGGTCAGGATCGCTGCTGCATCGCTACATGGTCGCTGGTGAGCTGTCAAACAGGCAGATCTCACCAGCGACCAGTGACCAGCCCCCAGCCAGCAGCGACGTGCAAGCGACGCTGCGCTTGCACGGAGCCGGCGTCTGGAAGCTGCGGACACTGGTAACTAAGGTAAACATCGGGTATGGTTACCCGATGTTTACCTTAGTTACCAGCTCACACCGCTTAACTTAGCGTGTGCAGGGAGCAGGGAGCCGGCACTGGCAGCGTGAGAGCTGCGGAGGCTGGTAACGAAGGTAAATATCGGGTAACCACCTTGGTTACCCGATGTTTACCTTGGTTACAGCTTACCGCAGGCTGTCAGATGCCGGCTCCTGCTCCCTTCACATTCAGGATTGTTGCTCTCTCGCTGTCACACACAGCGATGTGTGCTTATCAGCGGGAGAGCAACAATAAAAAAACGAACCAGGGCTGTGTGTAACGAGCAGCGATCTCACAGCAGGGGCCAGATCGCTGCTCAGTGTCACACACAGCGATATCGCTAATGAGGTCACAAAAAACGTGACCCAGCAGCGATCTCAGTAGCGATCTCGCTGTGTGTGAAGCACCCCTAAGCATTGTGGATCTACCCGAGGTGGCTATCTTGATGCTCTTTGCATGTGACCTCACATGGAATTGTCTGCCATAGTACTACTACCACTTTTTCACTATTATACACTTTATTATTACTGTTGTGCACTTTATGTATAATTTATAGCATTTGCACTTTATATATATATATATATTTATTTATTCTGTGGCAGTTTTCCATGTGTGCTCGCCTGTTTTGGGCTCTTGCTGCCATCTGGTGGCCTTTTCATGTAATTACATTTCTTATTTATTTTTATACATAATTGTACTGTGTTGTGGGTCCCTCCTGTCATCATTAACCTTGCATATAAATTGCTGTTTTAATTACATTATTAATAAAGGAATATATATTTTATTGGATTTTGGCTGTTTTTCCTGTCGGTTTTATATTTATATGAATAGCCTATTTATTGGAGTAGGGGTGTATTTAATATATTTATATATAGTGATAGTTTTTAAAAATACACTATATTATACCCCCCACCTTGGCATTAATCTGTCTAGAGTGTACAATGAAGCTCAGAGAGAGGTACCGGAAGCCCGAGTGTCAGGGAAGTGGTTGGCCGGCAAAATATACGTAAAATCCGTTGCTAATGGTAACCCATTCGGAGAACAAGAATGTGCCCGCCCAAGGCGTGATGTATTTGAAGATTGCAAGTAAAGAAGTTTTGTTTAAACCTGTGTAAGTGTCTGTGTGGCATGAAGAGAAAGTTTGCATATTGTCGTGCTGCAGTAAAGCGGCGATCGGGGGGCAGAGAACTTCCACTGGGTCACGCTGCTGCCGAACAGGATTCTCTGCTGCGAATACCACGGCCCCCGACCGCCCCTTTAACATGCGTGCTTATCATGCTGCACAGAATAGAGCTGCCTTCATGTGACAGCATTGCCGTCCTGTCCTTCATTCTCTGATCATAGTGATTGGCTGAGGGAGGAAGGAACAGAATGGCTGTAAGTACATAGTCACATAATATCTCAGCCTACAGACCCCATACACATGAAGCCCCCAAGCCATTATTCACCCCACAGTGATCTCTTCGGAATCCCCCATACACAGGACACTCGGCCCGGCCCCCCTATGTACTCTACGACAGAGCCGCTGCCAGACTCCTCTGGAAATCCAACTGGCCAGACCCGTCTCTCCCCGACATCACACATTATTATTGGCCCCTGTTATAGATGATAGAAATCTGCATTTTTTTACATTATTTCTATTATCTCAATAAATTGATAATTATAATTTGTTTGTGACTAATGGCTTCTATTTCCCTCCAGCCCCCGAGAGGAAGAGGTTCGCCCATCAAGCTTTTTCTCCACCTACTGCTGCTGTTGCTGCCCAAATTGGTTAAAAAATGTAAGTATACAAGACCCTCCCACAAGGGGGCGCTCTACGCCCCACAGTCATCCCTGTACAGAGTATAAGGCTAGGGCCCCACTTTGCGTCTGTCAAAACGCACTTTAAAACGCTAATTTATGTGGCAGAATTAATTATTCATTTTTGGCTTTTGCTCAAAAAAGCAATGAAAGCGTATGCGTTTCTATTGCTTTTTCATCGCGTTTGCGATGCTTTTCTTGCACGTTTTGATTTTAACCTATGTGCGTTTCTATTGCGTTCCAAAATCTGCGTATTTGCTCACTTGGTGTATTGCAATAAAGTTACTTGATCATGCAAGAAATTCAAGGAGGAAAAAAAATAGAAAATTAGCGATCTACTGATGTCATATCCTACTTGCAGTCTTTTGGTTGTTCACCAAGTGTTGGAAAATCGTTCACATCATGTCAGAAATCCGAGGCACTATTCGTTTGCGAAGAAGCCAAAGACATCGTTTAATGTTGTTGCTGATGTTACATTGTCGCAGAAGTTTACAGGTATTCTTTTTTTTATTATAGTTTTATTTTTGTTTGTACCTTCATATTTTTAAAATTTTAGTTTATTTTTTGTTAATTGTGTTTTTTAATCAGCAAATCCAACACTATCCAAGAATGTGGGTACACCCATTACTAAAGGAGAGGCAGCAGAAAGGCCACTTTAATATGTTATATGCAGATTTGCGCATGTTAGTTGTTGTTTTTTTTTTTTATTTTTTTAGGGTTAAATTATTTAAAATTTTAATATTATTGCTTTTTTTTAAAATGTTTGTGTGTTGGACATTTTTTTTTTATTTTAAATGTTGTAATTATTTGTAAGAATATTTGTTTTAAAACAATATTAATTTAAACCGGTTTTTTAAATTCTTTTTAAGGTATGAGGAAAAATTCATCGCATTCTGGCGATTGCCCATTGTAGGTTTTGATACTTTACTTTTGCTTGTGCTATCTAAAATTCAACACGCTGATACGTTTATGCGACAAGCCATATCTGCAGAGGAACGTCTCCTAGTGACTTTAAGGTGATTTGATTATTTATTTTAAACAATTCAGCATTAAAAAAAAAAAATATAAAGCAATTTACATTATGTAAAAATATAATAACTACCAAGAATATTTATTCAATCAAGTCTAAGCATTTGATTATTGTCACTTATTATTTCTTAAATTTTTTAACAGATTTCTCGCAACTGGGGAAAGTTATGCGTCACTCCATTTACAGTTTAGGCTGGGGAAGACTACGATATCAAACATTGTCAAAGAAACTTGCGACGCAATAGTGAGTGGAATCCACACGATGGTAAAGGCCAAAACCTACATGTATCAGGTAGTGGTCAAAATGCAGTCCAGTTCGGCCCATGAAATGACTGCGTCCAGCATGTCAATATAAAGCTTGTATATATTTTTTTATCTTAGGGAGACAATATGTACAGGACTAGTGAATTCTAAAGACTTCAAAAGTATAAAGTTATTATCATTTTTTAGTACAAAATAACATTTACCCTTTAAGGCTATGCATACCTTTGGTTTGATTAAAAATCTCTTAAAATAGTCTTCGTTAAAATTCCAAAATAATTTGTCTTTTACCTAGACAGCTGGTCTGTAATATCTGCTCTTGGAGGTAATTGTGTTGGAGGTTATATATAATAGGAGAGAGTGAGGAAAGCATTCACATTATTATGGAGGGCAGAGAAACATGTTACAAGTGTGTCACGGCCTGATATGATCTTGGGGGATCTGGGATCAGGTCACAGCGCATTGTGGATCGCAGATCCACTTTAGTGCCCACTCATCATTTACACTGAGTTGGAGCATCGTCAGCTACTGAAGGGGTTAAGGTTCATTTCTATCCTGCAGTGATCTAACAGGTACTGTGGTTGTAACCTCAGCTGCATCCACTCCCTTCTGCTATAAATAGCTACTCCTCACTCCTCGCTATGCCGGCTATAGCTCATTCCTAAGCTGACCATGTTGAAGGCATGATATGATCTTGGGGGGTCTGGGATCAGAAGGTCACAGCATACTGTGGATCGCAGAACCACTTTAGTGCCCACTCGTCATTTACACTGAGTTGGAGCATATTTCATTCTATCAGGTACTGTAGGGGTTAAGGTTCATTTCTACCCTGCAGTGATCTAACAGGTAGTTGTAAACTCAGCTGTAGCCATTTCCTTCTGCTATAAATATTTGCTCCTCACTCCTCTCTATGCCGGTTATAGCTCATATCTATTCTGTTCTTGTTGACGAAGCTTGTTGCTGCATAGCTGTGGAATATAACTGTGTAACATGTCATATTTTTATTGTTTTTTTTCCATACATTCTTTCTGTGGAGTGTTATAGTACCAGCAAAGTGAATGAGAATGTTTTTCAATTACCTGCACACTGTGATTATTTTTTCCCTGCAGATTTCAGCTTTCAGAGTGTTTTTTTTTAATCTGCAGCATTTTCATTTTTTCATAATTTTTGCAGCTTTTTTTTTCCACTCAGTCAAATGAATGGGGGTAAAAAATGCAATTAAAAAAGCATCAAAAACATTGCAAAAATTCATATATTTTACACAGCATAGTTCCTTCTTAGACTTAATACTAAATGTGTGAACACCGCCTATATCATTCATATATATAGTAAGATATTCATCTTATAACATTATCTTTCTTTATGTCATGGCTTTGTCCTCGGTGGCTTCTATGTAAAGGAATTTTCCAAGATTAAAAAATCATATAAGTTTTTCTCTAAAAAAAAAAGTAATTGTACACATCATCTCCTGACATCACCCCTGAATTACTGCAAAATATCAGTGATTGTCTATCCACTGTCTCTAACATGTCTTCCCTCTATCTAAAACTGAATCTGTGAAAAATTGAACTTCTCATGTTTCCCTTCTCTACGAACCTACCAAAAGTTGAAATTGCCATTTCTGTTTGTGATTCTACCATAAATCCCACGGACCACACCCGCTATCTTCAGATTAGAGTTGACTCAGATCTCTCCTTCACTCCCTACATCTGATTACTTGCTCACTCATGTCATCTCCAGCTCAAGAACATCTCTACAGCTCGACCTTTTCTCACCTTCGACTGTCACTCTTACTGTCGCTCTTATTCATTCTCGCTTTGACTACTGCAACTCTCTACTAATTGGTCTCCCTCTCACTAAACTCTCCCCCCTCCAATCTATTAGGAATGTTCATATTTCTGTCCAACCACTGCACTGATGCCATGACCAATTGTTAATCATTGCACTGGTTGCCCATCCGCTAAAAAATCCAATATAAACTATCACTCGCACCCACAAAGCTCTCCATGGTTCTGCACTGCCCTACATCTCCTCCCTCATCTCTGTCTATATACCACCCTACAAATGCTGTCTATTCAGCTAATGACCTAAGACTAACATCCTCTAACATCCGAACCTCCCACTACCATCTCCAGGACTTGTATGAAGAAGTGTTGGGCCAATATACTGTATGTAAACCTATTATACTACTAGGAGGGCTGTGTGGGGGTCACAGTTGGGGATCATACTGTGTATGAGTCACCATACTTTGCTGGTGTGGTTGTAGGTCAATATAGTAAGGCCATAATACTGAGGAATTCACTGTGGGGGTATCATACAGTATTTGTTGGGCACTTTTGTTGACATCATACTCTATGGGTTTAATGAAAGGGGAATCTAACGTGTAACCTTACTTTGTACGGGCTGTAAAGTTTCAAGATATGTTCTTAAGTGACCCTGCCAAGTATTAACAAAATATATATATATTTTTTTATTTTGGAGGCGGAGGGGGGCAATTACAACTTTTGCTATGGTGCCCCATGATTTCTATGTACGCCCCTGGTGTCTGAATATACTGTACCTGCAACCGAGAGGTGAGGAAGAAGTAACCAGTAACCACATAAGAGGACATAAAAGCCCATTGAGAGCGGTAGGAGAAGTCAAAGAATAGATTCCCAAATAGTAAAGTACAAAAGTACACAAAGGTACAGGAAATAGGAGTTCATTTTTATAATTCTTCTGACCTTTCAATTTAATATTGTGATCTTAGAGTGAGCAATTACTAAAAAAAATCCAAATACATCTGGATGATAAGAATTAGAGGTGGTCATGCCATTAGTGCAGCCAGGGGCTAAAGAGGTAAGAGGGCCACATCTAACTCCAAAGCAGGTGGAATTGTGCATTATGATCTATTGGACTATAAAGGGCCCATAGACTGTTCTTACACAGGGGCGTCTTCAGTCTGTGTCCGCTCCTGATAAGAATACTTATACTCTTGGAAGTCTTGGACTGGAAGCTTCCAGAATAACTCGGGATGATGTCCTCCATGGTGCTGAGAGACAGGCCCTGATTCATCAAGTGTTTTTGGCACAGTTTGAAAAGTTGCAATACGAAGTTACGCAAAAATATTGCTGCTTTTGCTGTTTTCAAGGTAGTTTCGGACACATCTGCCAAAATGAAGATCTTCCGACAAATTCTTCAATAATAACACCACCTTAGTGATGTAACTAATGCCAGATATGTACTCCAGAACCTGACTGGAGTGACATTTCTGGCGAGGCACACCTTGTAGGTGCGCCTTACTCAAAGGTTTTGAGGGGTTACTCATGGAACCCTCAAAGTTTATTTTAATCAATAGATCTAGGAATAATAATAATTTCCACAATTGCATGTGTTTAAATAAATGTTCCTGTTCTGAGATAATCTTCTATATGTGTCCCTGCTGTGTAGTGTGTAATAGCTGTGTCTGACCGTACAGAGACATGATCTGATCATACTATAGGTCCTTGGCAGGGGAGGAAGCATTGTTGACAGGTTTAGGCCTTCCAGATGTTCATCATTTATGAGTTTTCGTAAGTTTACAACATTTTGTGTGTGATGTGAGTTAGTTTTGTTGCACACAATTTTTGTGACTTCTTCAGTAATGGGCTTCCTTTTTGCTTTAAAGTTCAAAAACTCGTCCTTTTTTGACTTTGCGCAAAAGTTATGAGCAACAGCTGCCATTTTTGTAGCAAGAAAACGACAATGTAAAGCCAGAAGAAATAAGAAAAATGTTTTAAAAAAGATGCAAACGATGAATCGAAGCCAAAGTATATATGAGTATTGTCTCTGTACATTTAGGCAGCAGAAATCCTCTTGTCTCCAGTAGAACAGGTCCCTCTGATATGTGTTGGGTCTTTGTGATAATAATAATAATTAATAATTTTATTCATTTATATAGTGCTATTAATTCCACAGCACTTTACATACATTGACAACACTGTCCCCATTGGGGCTCACAATCTAAATGCCCTACCAGTATGTTTTTGGAGTGTGGGAGGAAACCCACGCAAACACGGGGAGAACATACAAACTCCTTGCAGATGTTGTCCTTAGTGGGACTAGAACCCAGGACCCCAGCGCTGCAAGGCTGCAGTGCTAACCACTGAGCCATCGTGCCGCCCTTGTGATGTAAGACTTCAGCCGGTGACATCACAGACGAGGTTCTGGGAGAAGTCTTGTATTGTGATCATTGTGCTGTTTCTATTTCTCTTAGTTAAAACTGTTATTTAATGTTTTTCATGCTTGTCTCTGCTGCCATCTACTGGTCAGACCTTTCAGCTCCTCTGTTTCCTTTGCCCAGCCCATGGGAGTGTCTGATGACCCTCTTGCATCACATCCATTCATTCCAAAGCAGAGTCTGTGAGAACAACATCCCTTATTGGAGCTACTAGGAGCAAAGTCTTCTGACCACGTAGTAGCTACAGAGGCAAGCATCACTCGAGAATTTCAATGCCAAGTACTTGGATTACTGCACTCTGCATGTCCTAACCTTTGGAGAAAATAAACCACCATTGTTTCATCTCAGCATGTGCATGTTTCACTCTGGAGCGCTCTGGTCCTGTCTGCCCCACCTATAGGAAAAACGAAGGTAAGACTCTCACAACCTATCACAACTACGCACCTTCCATCGCCTTTAAGTGGGGACAGAACAGTCAGAAGACTGCTTAAGAGCTCAATACCCCGGCTACAGATCCTTAAGAACCCTGTAACTTCCCCTGTAATCTGCCTAGCAACAAGCCTTGTGCACTAGTCTGCCTGCACAGTGCATGCCTGGACAAGCCTAAGGGGAAGCTCTCCCATCTGCCACGTCCTGTGTCACCTCTGCTTGCACTGTAAAGGGACAGTTTATGCACCTGCTGTTTCTCTCCTGCTATACGCCTTCTATAGACTTGCAGTACATTATACCCCATTACTGCACATCGCTGCACTGCGAACCCCAAGTTTTACTAAAGACACCTTGGGAATCTCATCAGGGAGTCCTTGCAGAGCTGCACAACGATTTTTGGACCCCTATTCAAAAGTCAAGTTTCTTAAAGAGACAGTACACCTTAAATCAAAATGGCTGAAAAAGACCTTGGACAGTTCCCCACTGCTGAAACAGAGCAAATACAATCTGATACTGTCCATTATGAAGCCCAGGAGGCAGAGCCCACGCTTTCAGCAGACCTAGTTGTCCGACCGAAGCGCTCTTCCAAACCCACGATAAAGGCCGCTAAAAACTATCACACTATGAAAGATGAGCTATGTGAACACCTGGAAGAACAGTGGGAACGAGTCACCTATTACATGTCAAGACTTGAATCCTCATCAGGTGATGCCACATGCTTACAAGCCGCTCTGGAACGGCTGAACACAGCTCATGAAAGATACAAGAGACTGTCAACAAGGTACATTACCTTTCTAAAAGACTCTAAAATTGATGAAGCTCTTTCAGACCTGAGCAAGGCAGAAGAGGTAAACAAGGAAAGAGATGCCAAGGTGCAAGATGCCATAGACAAGGCCGAACACCGTATCTCTCACCAGCAAGAAACCAGATCACACCGATCAACCTCATCTAGACGTTCCTCTCGGTCATCCGGGTCATCATCCTCAAGAAGCTCAGCCCTGAGCGACAGGATACTAGAGGCCTGCATAAGAGCAGAGGAATCCAAGGTGAGACGTTCCTTCACAGAAAGAGAAGTAGAGGAAGAAGCCAAAAGGACAGAAGCAGAAGCCCTTGCAAAAGCAGAAGCTGCTAAAGCAGAAGCCAAAAGGGAAGAAGCAGAAGCCCTTGCAAAAGCAGAAGCCGCTAAAGCAGAAGCCCATGCAAAAGCAGAAGCTGCTAAAGCAGAAGCCAAAAGGGCAGAAGCGGAGGCTCGGATAAAGATTCTTCGGTCACAGATGGAAGAGGAAGTTGCGCTAGCTAAAGTGAGACTACTTGAGCAAGCATTGATCCAAGGTCCTGATCCAGCTCACTCACCACCACTGGAAGCAGACAATCCAGTTGATCGCACAAGAGACTATGTACTGAATCAGTTACCTGTAGCAACCCCGGTTTGCAGTACCGTCCAAGCCGACAACACCGAAACCTCCAACTTACCTCTACCAGTGCCAGTGCCACCTAAAGCACCCGAGCAAATTAATAACAGTCACCAGGAGGTGCCCTCTCAAACACAGCCACCACAGCAAGATGGCAACCAAGTGTTTCCTGACCCACTTCCACAGCTCAAGCAGCGGTCATCAGAATCTACAGAGTCTAAACCACAGCTCAACCCTGCAGCAACGTCATTTTAACCGGGAACATCTCATCCATTCATGCCAGGCAGCCCATATGCCCCAGGGGCATCACGAGTCGTCGTGGCAACAAGTGGTGAGAAATCAGATATGTCTGAGTTTGCCAGGTTCATGGTGAGCAGAGAGCTAATCAACACTAGTCTCACGAAATTCGATAATCGTGCAGAGAGCTACAGGGCCTGGAAAGCAACTTTCAAGGCAGCCATCGCCAATCTCAACTTCACTGCGGAACAGGAGCTCGACCTCCTGATCAAGTGGTTGGGCCCAGGCTCTACAAACCGTATCAAGAGCCTCAGAACCGTCTATGTGGGACAAGCAGAAGCAGGTCTCGCTGCTGCATGGCAGAGACTGGAACGCACCTTTGGCAGCGCAGAAGCAATAGAGAAAGCCCTATTCAAGAGACTGCAGGACATCCCAAAGATCAACCTTAAAGAAGTCCACAAGCTTCAAGACCTAAGTGATGTGCTCATGGAGCTGGAGCTCGCCAAAAGAGACCCTCGTCTGTCTGGGCTGTGCTACCTGGATACAGCCCATGGAGTGAACCCAATCGTGGTGAAGCTGCCATACAGTCTGCAGGAGAAATGGGCAACGTCAGTCTCAAGGTACAAAAGAATCAATGACGTCACCTTTCCCCCATTTATTCAGTTCTGCAAGTTCATTGACGAGCAGGCCCAGATGAGGAACGACCCCAGCCTCGACTTCCTAGAGTTCAACACTTCGGCAGCTGCAACATCATCAAGGTATGAAGGTGCCATACACAAACGCAGAGACATTAAGAACACTGTCAGGAAGACTGAGCTACCATCACCTGCAGCACGCACATAAACAGAACACCATCTCATCACGAGATAAGTCTTTCAATCAAGAATGTCCCATCCATAAAAAACCGCATTCACTGAAAAAGTGCAGAGGGTTTAGATCCAAAACCCTACAGGAGCGCAAGAAAGTTCTCACAGAGCTTGGGATCTGTTTCAAATGCTGCGCATCACTTGAGCACATGGCCAAGGACTGTAAATCCATCATCAAGTGTGAGGAGTGTCACAGCGAAAAACATGTTTCAGCCATGCACCCAACCCAGCTAGCTAGAGACACACCAGCTGCAGTCACAACTGCTCCCACTCCAAGTCATGGCGGGGGGTCCAAGAATCAGACTGACACCACCACAGCCGTCTCCTGCTCATGCTCAGAGGTATGTGGAGAGGGCCAAACGCAGAAATGCTGTGCCCGAATATGCCTCATCAAGGTTTATCCCGAGGGACATCCAGAAAAGGCAATGAAGGTGTATGCCATCATAGACGACCAAAGCAACCGGTCCCTGGCAGGAACCAAATTCTTTGAAGCTTTCGGAATTAATGGACCATCAGAACCCTACACCTTGAACACCTGCTCGGGTCGCATAGAGACTAGCGGCAGAAGAGCCCAGGGATTCATTGCTTCTCCTATCAATGGGAAGACTGAAATACCTCTACCAACGCTCGTTGAATGTGACCAAATACCCAGCCACAGGAATGAAATTCCTACCCCAGAAGCTGCATTTCATCAACCACATCTAAGACACCTCGCTAGCGTTATCCCACCTTTGGACAATAACGCAGAGATTCTACTCCTGCTCGGCAGAGACAATCTAAGGGTACACAAGGTGCGACAGCAGTGTAATGGGCCTGACTATAAACCATACGCCCAGAGACTGGACTTGGGATGGGTAGTCATAGGAAATGTATGCGTTGACCGATCAGGAATTGATTCCTTCAAGACTTACGTGCATGGAGATGGACGCACAACCTGCTTAAAGCCATGTCCTCATCACTATGGAGTGAAAGAGAAGTCTCCAGACACAATACAGCTACCTGACATCGCTTCTTCTCTGCATATCGACAACTTGGGAAGATCAGTCTTTCACACAACCAAGGACGACGATAAAGTAGCCTTGTCAGTAGAGGACAGAGAATTCATCGGAATAATGGACTGTGAGTTTTCTAAAGACAAAACCAACCATTGGGTCTCTCCATTACCCTTCCGATCTACCAGGGTAAGACTCCCAAACAACCGAGCTCAAGCTCAGACCAGATTTAACTCTCTTCAGCGTTCTATGAGCAGCAAACCTGAAATGAGAGAACATATTGTTGCCTTTATGGACAAGGAAGTCTGCAACAACCTAGCAGAACCTGTACCAACCGAACTGAATCCAGCATATCACGCAACTAGACCTATGTCTATAAGTTCTTTTGCTAACTCTTCTTGGCTTACAGGTCCAGAGTTCCTGCTGAGACAGTCAGAAGAAGGTGTCCAGGAAGCCTTCAGCATCCTAGATCCGGACAACGATCCAGATGTCCGAGCTGAAGTCAATACCCTGGCCACCAGTGCAGAAAAAACTTTCAACCTCGGTTGCCAACGTTTTGAACGTTTCTCCAGCTGGATGAGGCTCGTCAGGACTGTCGCTAGGTTAGTGCATATCACCAGATGCTGTCGTACTGACCTTAAAAACAAAGACTGTCATCGCTGGCATGTCTGCCACAAAGCCCTTTCTGCTGAGGACATCTCCCATAGCGAGTCCCTCATATACGCCACCTCCAACAGAGTGAATTCGCCATAGAATGGAAGTGTTTATACAACAAACAGCAGATTCCATTAAGAAGTCCTCTCGCCAATTTAAACCCAGTCATCGACAGTTTCGGCTTACTGAGAGTTGGCGGTCGTTTGAACCAGGCTCATCTTGGAGTTGCAGAACAAAATCCTCTCATCATTCCCAACAAACACCATGTTACAGTCTTGCTGATCCGACACCACCATGAAAAGACTGAACACCAAGGCAGGCAAATTACAGAAGGTGCTTTACGGTCTGCAGGCCTCTGGATTATTGGAATGCAGAGACGTGTAGCACAAATACTACACGATTGTGTGCACTGTCGTAAAGCGAGAGGAAAACAACTGTACCAGCAAATGGCTGACTTGCCTACAGACAGACTTTCTACAGAGCCACCTTTCACCTACGTGGGCCTAGACGTTTTCGGACCATGGATGGTGTCCACACGCAGAACTCGCGGAGGCCAAGCAAACAGCAAGCGGTGGGCTGTGTTATTCACCTGCATGAGTGTTCGAGCCGTTCACATTGAGGTGTTAAGAGTCCATGGATACCTCCAGCCTAATCAACGCCTTGAGAAGGTTCCTTGCCATCAGAGGACCAGTGAAACAGCTGAGGTCTGACCGTGGAAGCAACTTCGTCGGTGCATGTAGAGAACTGAACATCGACACCAAACCTATCCAAGATCAGCTGGCAGAGAAAGGTTGCACCTGGATCTTCAATCCCCCTCACAGTTCTCACATGGGAGGCTCCTGGGAAAGGATGATCGGGATTTCACGCAACATCTTGAACTCCATGCTAATGGACGTCAATTCCTCAAGACTCACACATGAGACTCTAGTCACTCTTTTAGCTGAAGTCTCAGCCATTATCAATTCAAGACCCCTTGTGCCGGTGACCATGGATCCAGAAACACCAACCATATTGACTCCTACTATTCTCATTACCCAAAAAACTGACAACGCGGTAATGCCCAGCGGAGAGTTCACCCACGCGAACACTTATCAAAAACACTGGAAACGGGTTCAATACTTGGCTGACTACTTCTGGAACCGATGGAGGAAGGAATACCTCACCATTCTTCAAGGAAGAAAGAAGTGGCGACATCCCAAGCCGAACCTCAAGGAAGGAGACCTAGTCCTCATGAAAGATCAGACCACAGAAAGGACTGACTGGCCTATGGGACTGATTACTAGGATACTGCCTAGTCAGGACGGCAATGTTCGGAAGGTGGAGCTAAAGGTCATCAGGAAAGGTGAGACGAAGACCTTTGCAAGGCCAATCCACGAACTTGTCCTGCTTTTGCCCATAGAGAGCGTCCCTACAGGATGAACGCTACCGGACCTGAACTTTGAACCATCCTTCTTGCTTTGGACTCAATTGAGCTTGTTTTTGCATTTAACATGCCTTTCCTTTCAGGTTGTATTATGGACTTAATAGTGAAATCCCCAAAGTGAATTTCAGACGGGGTGTGTACTGTTTCTATTTGTCTTAGTTAAAACTGTTATTTAATGTTTTTCATGCTTGTCTCTGCTGCCATCTACTAGTCAGACCTTTCGGCTCCTCTGTTTCCTTTGCCCAGCCCATGGGAGTGTCTGATGATCCTCTTGCATCACATCCTGGGATATTTATTCCAAAGCAGAGTCTGTGAGAACAACATCCCTTATTGGAGCTACTAGGAGCAAAGTCTTCTGACCACGTAGTAGCTACAGAGGCAAGCATCACTCGAGAATTTCAATGCCAAGTACTTGGATTACTGCACTCTACATGTCCTAACCTTTGGAGAAAATAAACCACCATTGTTTCATCTCAGCATGTGCATGTTTTCACTCTGGAGTGCTCTGGTCCTGTCTGCCCCACCTATAGGAAAAACGAAGGTAAGACTCTCACAACCTCTCACAACTACGCACCTTCCATCGCCTTTAAGTGGGGACAGAACAATCATTGCTTTACTCACTGTCAGTTGTGATAGCCACAAAGCGCTTTATTCTATCATATTTTTTTTTAAACACTTTGGCAATGTCTCGCTTTGGCTTCATTGCCCTAATCCTCTTATTGCCCCTGATTAAAGTCATTGCTAGAACGCTACCTACACTGAATGCAACAAATTCAACCCAGGACCTGAAGAATCCCAAGGGCGATAAGTTGGAGGTGTCGATCTCACTGATTGAAGAAGTACATGAGAACATCCCTACACCGGTCAAGTTGGTCCTGGCTGCCCTGGCTGCCTTTGTAGTGGTCAGCTGTATTTTCCTGAGTTATTGCCGGGACTGCTATGATAGGGTTAAACAACGAAATTTGTTTAAAAAATCTCAAGCAGAAGACAAGTGATCCTTTCTGACCTGAGGTAGTGTTACCATCATTATTATATAGGTCAGTAGGAAAAAGTGGACAATATTAACCCCTTCTTGTCTTTTTTTTTTCCATTTATGAATAGCCGTAATTAGAGATGAGCGAACCCAAGATTCGATGTTCGTATGAAAGAGTTTACTAAAAAAATAGAATTTGGATTGTGAGTTCGGGTGCTTTACGTATGAAAAACACTCACGCGAGCATTGCTGTGCTTGGGTACGCTCGATGTTCAGCCCACTGCGAGCCGGTTGCAGTGTTTGAACGGCTCACACTGGGGGTAACAAAAGCGTTATGTAAGACTTCAGCCGGTGACATCACAGACGAGGTTCTGGGAGGTCTTGTATTGTGATCATTGCTTTACTCACTGTCAGTTGTGATAGCCACAAAGCGCTTTATTCTATCATATTTTTTTTTAAACACTTTGGCAATGTCTCGCTTTGGCTTCATTGCCCTAATCCTCTTATTGCCCCTGATTAAAGTCATTGCCAGAACGCTACCTACACTGAATGCAACAAATTCAACCCAGGACCTGAAGAATTCCAAGGGCGATAAGTTGGAGGTGTCGATCTCATTGATTGAAGAAGTACATGAGAACATCCCTACACCGGTCAAGTTGGTCCTGGCTGCCCTGGCTGCCTTTGTAGTGGTCAGCTGTATTTTCCTGAGTTATTGCCGGGACTGCTATGATAGGGTTAAACAACGAAATTTGTTTAAAAAATCTCAAGCAGAAGACAAGTGATCCTTTCTGACCTGAGGTAGTGTTACCACCATTATTATATAGGTCAGTAGGAAAAAGTGGACAATATTAACCCCTTCTTGTCTTTTTTTTTTCCATTTATGAATAGTTGTAATTAGAGATGAGAGAACCCAAGATTCGATGTTCGTATGAAAGAGTTTATTTTATTTTTATTTTTTTTTAAAACACTTTGGCAATGTCTCGCTTTGGCTTCATTGCCCTAATCCTCTTATTGCCCCTGATTAAAGTCATTGCCAGAACGCTACCTACCGTATTTTTCGGACCATAAGACGCACTTTTTTTCCTCCAAACTTTGGAGGAAAGTGGGGGGTGCGTCTTATGGTCTGAAGAGTGTAATTATATGTGGATTATATGGGGCTTGAGGGGCAAAGGGACGGCGCTGAGTGGACATGGGGATCAGACACTATGTTATTTACGGTAGTTCCTGACCTGTAATAGCCGGCATGCATGGTCTCTCCGCAGCCGCCGGCTTCCAGCAGCTGCTAGGGAGATGTCTACTTGCTATTATAGAGCAGGAACGGCGCTGGCGGCGGGAGCAGGAACGGCGCTGGCGGCGGGAGCAGGAGCGGTGCTGGCGGCGGGAGCAGGAACGGCGCTGGCGGCGGCTAGTGTATCATCACCACTCTGGTGCTGAAATGACTGCCGCCGCACGTTACCGTAACCTGCGCTCAGAGTCAGTACGGTGGACAGTCTCCCCCTCCAGGACAGGACAGCACAGCCCAGCCCTCCCCCCTCCCCACTGGCCCTGCCTCCGCCTCCCTCCCCACCGGCCCTGCCTCCTCCTCCCTCCCCACTCTTCATCACTAACCATACTTCCTGGTTTCTGATGCCGTGACAGGGCCAGGCTTAATGTGCGGTACATTATTACTATAGCTGGAGTCTGCTCCGGTAAGACGTTACAGTACAATAAAGTATAAGTTCCCCCTCTCCCTAATAAAGTACCGTCCATTAAAGTAAAAATCACATTACTGTGCTGAACTAGAACTCCAAGCATGCCATACAGGACATGCTTGGAGTTATAGTTCTCCTTAAAGGCAAGAAGATATGGTAATAAGAAACCACTTGACATGAATGGAGCAGATCCCCCATAACAGTGTCAGCAGCAGATCCCCCATAACAGTGTCAGCAGAAGATCCCCCATAACAGTGTCAGCAGCAGATCCCCCATAACAGTGTCAGCAGCAGATCCCCCATAACAGTGTCAGCAGCAGATCCCCTATAAGTGTTAGCAGCAGATCCCCCATAGCAGTGTTAGCAGCAGATCCCCCATAACAGTGTTAGCAGCAGATCCCCCATAAGTGTTAGCAGCAGATCCCCTCTAACAGTGTCAGCAGCAGATCCCCTATAACAGTGTCAGCAGCAGATCCCCCATAACAGTGTCAGCAGCAGATCCCCCATAACAGTGTCAGCAGCAGATCCCCTATAAGTGTTAGCAGCAGATCCCCCATAACAGTGTTAGCAGCAGATCCCCCATAACAGTGTTAGCAGCAGATCCCCCATAAGTGTTAGCAGCAGATCCCCTATAACAGTGTCAGCAGCAGATCCCCTATAACAGTGTCAGCAGCAGATCCCCCATAACAGTGTCAGCAGCAGATCCCCCATAACAGTGTCAGCAGCAGATCCCCTATAAGTGTTAGCAGCAGATCCCCCATAACAGTGTTAGCAGCAGATCCCCCATAAGTGTTAGCAGCAGATCCCCCATAACAGTGTCAGCAGCAGATCCCCCATAACAGTGTCAGCAGCAGATCCCCCATACCAGTGTCAGCAGCAGATCCCCCATACCAGTGTCAGCAGCAGATCCCCCATAACAGTGTCAGCAGCAGATCCCCCTATAAGTGTCAGCAGCAGATCCCCCCTAACAGTGTTAGCAGCAGATCCCCCATAACAGTGTCCGCAGCAGATCCCCCATAACAGTGTTAGCAGCAGATCCCCCATAAGTGTTAGCAGCAGATCCCCCATAACAGTGTCAGCAGCAGATCCCCCATAACAGTGTCAGCAGCAGATCCCCCATACCAGTGTCAGCAGCAGATCCCCCATACCAGTGTCAGCAGCAGATCCCCCATAACAGTGTCAGCAGCAGATCCCCCTATAAGTGTCAGCAGCAGATCCCCCCTAACAGTGTTAGCAGCAGATCCCCCATAACAGTGTCCGCAGCAGATCCCCCATAACTGTCAGCAGCAGATTTCCCCATAACAGTGTCAGCAGCAGATTTACCCATAACAGTGTCAGCAGCAGATTTACCCATAACAGTGTCAGCAGCAGATTTACCCATAACAGTGTCAGCAGCAGATTTTCCCATAACAGTGTCAGCAGCATATCCCCCCATAACAGTGTCAGCAGCAGATCCCCCCATAAGTGTCAGCAGCAGATCCCCCATAACTGTCAGCAGTAGATACCCCTCATAACAGTGTCAGGAGAAGATCCCCTCCCATAACTACGGTATGAAGGATACAGTGTTGATAATTGTCATTACTGTATCTTGTTGCAGAACGATATCTTAGCGTACCATAGTCGACTGCTGAAGATACTGTACCGTAATTGTGGGAAGATGTCAAAGCAAAAAAGGATTTCATATAAAATTCCTTTTAAACTGGAGGTAGTGAAGTACGCCAAAGAACATGGGAACAGAGCAGCGGCGAGACACTTTGGGCCGCCTCCAACGGAAAAAATGATACGGGAATGGAGGAAACAGGAGGATCAGCTACAAAAAATGGACAAAACTAAACAATGTCTTCGTGGGCATGCTCCAAAATGGCCACAGTTAGAAGTGGATATGAAAGAGTGGATCACACGTCACAGGAACAATGGCTTTTCAGTATCCACCAAAATGATCATTTATGAAGCCAAACGTCTTGCTGCAGAGAAAGGGATTACGGACTTCACTGGATCACCATCGTGGTGCTACAGGTTTATGAAGAGATATGGCCTGGCTATGCGCACCAAAACAAGGATTGCACAAAAAATGCCTAGAGAGTATGAGTCCAAGATTGTGTCTTTTCACAAATTTGTACTGGATGTGTGGCGCCCCTGACCTGGTCAGGCACCACTGAGTACTGCACCCATGCTGGGGACAGTGCAACACAGGTAATCCAGAAGGCTGACCGAGGTGTGACTACACAGGCGCATAGTGATCAGGTCTCACACATGTACCTTTGGGAGGACCCCTGGGGATCCCAGGAGGGGGCGAAGCCGGTGCGAAGCCTCCATCTCCACTCGAGGGGTGTGGTAGAGAGCCTGGTTGCTAGGTGGCGTAGGCAGGCACAAAGGGAAAAGAGGAAGGAGGAGGAGAGAGCAGTCTGAAGCAGAGTGTGGAGGAGTGAGGAGCATGGAAGTGGAGCTCAGACAGGAGCAGCAGTGCAGGTCCCACGAGTGAGCCGGTTTAGTTTGCAGCTCAGGAAGAGCAGAAGCAGACCCTGGAGCTGTGGCAGTCTAACAGCGTCCGCGCAGTGACTACCGACGGGGGAGAACGGTCACCTAGTTGTGCTACCCGAAATCCACACACAGCTAAAGAGAGAGCAACGGAGTGGAAAGTAAGGAGACTGTCAGGGAGTTACCAGGCCCAAACGGGTAGCAGGTCCCAGTGCAGGGATAGATTCACCTTTCATTTGCCAAACCTGCTTGAGGGGGCACTTCACACCCCCAAGACCACACTACAGAGTCCGCAGCCACGTAGCCACAGTTAGGGCCCATAGTTCACAGGAGGCAAGCTGCCGGAGTGTCCTGGTCCAGGCTACAAGCAAACGGGCCAAAACGAAGGGGAGAGAGGCACCAGCAACTTCCCTGGGTGACCCCCATAGGGACTAAAAGTCGGGGTTACCCCAAAACGTAAAGGGCTAAGGAAGGCGAGTCGGTAGCCACCCTCATCAGTCAGCCTGAAGGATACCTGGTTCCAGCCTGGTTCATCCCAGCTACGCCCGGGTTACTCACCCTGCCATCAACAGTGAGTAAAACCCCTGAAAGACATTCTGCTTGTGTTGAGTTATTCTGCGCCTTGTGGTTCCACACACCTACACAGGGCCCTGGGGCTTGCCTCACTCTCAGGAGGCTGTTACAACTGACTGCACCCACCATCAGCCCCAGGCATCCCTTAATCTGCAGTGGCGGTCCCCACTGACCGCAATTCTGAGAGTGGCGTCACGACAATCCTAAAAGAAGGTTTCCTACCTGTGACCAGATCCAGCTGCGTGGAGTCCCTGAAGGTAATGTACCGACACAACACTTGTGGGGCTACACATCTGGCGTCACGAACAGGATAAGGACTAGACCTGTTCAGACAGGTGACCATGTGCCTGGGCGGTCCGCTTGGAAAATTGGAAGCGCCGCCATATTGCCACCATGAAAAGCGCGCTGAAAAACAACAGCAGCCCGCGCTGGGAGAAGTTACCGCCCACGAAGAGGTGTGGCTACCCAGAGATCCCCTGCAGAGTCCTGACCTCGCAAGTGATGAGAGCGGAGGCGTTCAGAGACGTCGGGACAGAAAGGGAGCCAGAAGCCTGCTGTTAGAGGAAATGGAGTCTGAACGCAGAGACCCGGAGCCAGGCTCCGCTGCCTGGTGGTATCAGGAACTTGCCCAGTTCTGCGACCGACTGGAGGTCAGGGTCGTAGAGCAGATCAGAGAGGGACGCACGGAGCTTCTGGAGATGGCTGCGGCGGTTCAGGCCTACGAGGGGAGAGCCACGCGACGAGTGCCAGACCGAGCGTCGACGACTCCGACCCCGATGATGCTACTGATGGGTGAGTCCGGTGTTGCCCCTGCCAGCGCGAGTGCCCCGACCCCTGCTGCCATGCCCGCGGTCCCAGGAGAGATGCCCGGCGCGGCGACGCTGAACCAGGCCGCAGAAGCGCCCGGCGCGGCCCGCCAAGCCCAGGCCGCCGCAGCGATGCCCTGCCCGGCCCGCAAAGATCCGGCTGCCACCGCGACCCTCCTCCACGCCGCAGGTGTGACGCTGACCCAGGCCGCCGCCATGCTAGGCCCGGCCCGCCAAGACCCCACCGCAGCAGCGACGCTCGTCCACGCCGCAAGTGAGGTGCTGAACCAGGCCGCAGCCACGTCAGGTGCGGCCCGCCAAGCCCAGATCGCTGCAGCGACGCCCAGCCCAGCCTGCACAGATCCCATCGCAGCTGCGACGCCAATCCAGGCCGCCGCAGCGATGCCCTGCCCGGCCCGCCAAGAACCGGCCATAGTAGTGATGCCCGCTAAGACTCCAGCTGCGACCCTGATTGAAACTGCGACGCTGATCCAGGCCGCCGCCATGCCAGGCGCGGCCCACAAAGACAAGATCGTACAAGTATTTACCCCGGCCTGCAAGGCCAGAGCAGACACCGCTCCCCAGTCCAAGGAAGTCCCTGCTAGGAAGTCCCTGCTGGGAGAGGACCCCGAATACTGGAAGCTGAAGGCTGACCTAGAGGCCCAGTTCCCACAGGAGATGGTGGACCGGTATCTGCTCCCTCCGCACGCCCCCAGGAAGACTCTGGAAATATCCACGCTAAAAAGTCCACCGTCCTGGCCAGCTGATGAACACCCATCCCCAGCGCTGCCACAACAGGAGTGCTCAGAAGAACTAAGGGGGAGAGGAGGACAGAAGGCTGAGGAGCTGACCCCGGAGCCATCAGCAGTGGATCCATGCCCAGAGCCAGAGATGTTGCCATACTCCCGCTGGGATGAAGAGGAAGATTTGTCCAGAAACCTCACCTGGGAGTCTGCAAGCAGTGAAGTAGCAACTCAGCTGAATCCAGCCCGCAAGACACGGCGCCGCAGCAGAACAAAGTTTTCCCCTGCACCGCAATCTCCGGATAGAAAAGATGAAGTAACAGCCAGAGACTTGGAAGAGAAACGGTCTTTAAGGAGAGCTAAATCCCAGGTCAGAGGCCCACTTTGTCGTGGAATTGTAGAGGAATTTAGTTTAAAATCTGGATACGGTTTCATAGTTGCACCTGGCATGAAAGAAGGCATCTTTGTGAACAGAAGGGATGTTAGAGCCCATTTGCCTAGAGGACATCCAGGAAGAAACTTGCAGATAGGAGACTCAGTAGAATTTACAAAGCACCAAGGAGAACGCGGATGGTACGCACTAGATGTTACACCATGTCCCAGAAATCCCTACAGAAACAAAGAAGAGGAAAGAAAAGATAAAGAACCCATTGATGAGACCACTACAGATGATGACAGAGATGGAGAAAGCAACAGGTGCCGCAGCCCTACAGGCCCAAGCCCTGGTGAGGAGGAATCTGTGTAAAGCATGTAAAGTAAAGTACAGAAGTTAAAGTTTGAAGTTTTGCAACGTTTACAAGTTTAAGAAATGTGCCCACATGAACTAGTGTGAGAAACCCATGAACCTTAAGGCTATGAACTGGCTATAGCCACAAACTCTCGCAGTGTAAATAGTTACCCCAGAGGTACCACCACCAGAGCCAGCCTGTTTAGGGGCCTGGCTCGCCTGCAACCAGGGAGCACGCCTGTTTATGGGGCCTGGCTCACCTGCAACCAGGGAGCACGCCTGTTTATGGGGCCTGGCTCTCCACCACAAAGAGGGTACCTGGTCAGCACCAACTGTGGAGGCCGCCTCTACATCCTGCCAGAAGAGGCTGAAGGCGCGGCTCCACCAGGCCAGGTATACCCTGAAACCACCAGACCATGAAAGCCGCCTCTACATCCTGCCAGAAGTGGCTGAAGGCGCGGCCAATGTGAGAGGGTTTAGGGTGGGTTAACGGACTTGTGGGTGGAGGGTGGTGATGTATGGTACCTGGTGGTTTTAAAATGTTTTACAATGTTTTAATGTTTTACGCATTTTAAAATGTTGTCTTGCAGCCCGAGGACGTGCTGGTGATAACTAAGGGGGAATGTGGCGCCCCTGACCTGGTCAGGCACCACTGAGTACTGCACCCATGCTGGGGACAGTGCAACACAGGTAATCCAGAAGGCTGACCGAGGTGTGACTACACAGGCGCATAGTGATCAGGTCTCACACATGTACCTTTGGGAGGACCCCTGGGGATCCCAGGAGGGGGCGAAGCCGGTGCGAAGCCTCCATCTCCACTCGAGGGGTGTGGTAGAGAGCCTGGTTGCTAGGTGGCGTAGGCAGGCACAAAGGGAAAAGAGGAAGGAGGAGGAGAGAGCAGTCTGAAGCAGAGTGTGGAGGAGTGAGGAGCATGGAAGTGGAGCTCAGACAGGAGCAGCAGTGCAGGTCCCACGAGTGAGCCGGTTTAGTGTGCAGCTCAGGAAGAGCAGAAGCAGACCCTGGAGCTGTGGCAGTCTAACAGCGTCCGCGCAGTGACTACCGACGGGGGAGAACGGTCACCTAGTAGTGCTACCCGAAATCCACACACAGCTAAAGAGAGAGCAATGGAGTGGAAAGTAAGGAGACTGTCAGGGAGTTACCAGGCCCAAACGGGTAGCAGGTCCCAGTGCAGGGATAGATTCACCTTTCATTTGCCAAACCTGCTTGAGGGGGCACTTCACACCCCCAAGACCACACTACAGAGTCCGCAGCCACGTAGCCACAGTTAGGGCCCATAGTTCACAGGAGGCAAGCTGCCGGAGTGTCCTGGTCCAGGCTACAAGCAAACGGGCCAAAACGAAGGGGAGAGAGGCACCAGCAACTTCCCTGGGTGACCCCCATAGGGACTAAAAGTCGGGGTTACCCCAAAACGTAAAGGGCTAAGGAAGGCGAGTCGGTAGCCACCCTCATCAGTCAGCCTGAAGGATACCTGGTTCCAGCCTGGTTCATCCCAGCTACGCCCGGGTTACTCACCCTGCCATCAACAGTGAGTAAAACCCCTGAAAGACATTCTGCTTGTGTTGAGTTATTCTGCGCCTTGTGGTTCCACACACCTACACAGGGCCCTGGGGCTTGCCTCACTCTCAGGAGGCTGTTACAACTGACTGCACCCACCATCAGCCCCAGGCATCCCTTAATCTGCAGTGGCGGTCCCCACTGACCGCAATTCTGAGAGTGGCGTCACGACAATCCTAAAAGAAGGTTTCCTACCTGTGACCAGATCCAGCTGCGTGGAGTCCCTGAAGGTAATGCACCGACACAACACTTGTGGGGCTACACAGATGCAAGAAAGAAATATGGGTATCAAATAAACCAGATTGGTAACATGGATGAAGTCCCATTAACCTTTGATGTTCCATCAAACAGGACGGTTGATGTGAAAGGTGCGAAAACCATAACCGTGAAAACCTCAGGGCATGAGAAAACCCATTATAAGGTCGTGTTGTCCTGCTGTGCAGATGGCACCAAACTGCCACCAATGCTGATATTCAAGAGAAAAAACATGCCAACAGAGTCAATCCCAAGAGGAGTTGTTGTTCATGTGCACGACAAAGGATGGATGGACGAAAATGGCATGAAGATATGGATAGAAAAAGTGTGGTCCAAACGTCCTGGAGGACTTCTGAAAAAAACTGCACTATTAGTGTTTGACCAATTTAGGGCACATATCACTGAAGCTACAAAAAAAAGACTTAAAGAAGAGAAAACCCATCTAGCCGTGATTCCTGGGGGGCTTACCAGCCAGTTGCAACCTTTGGATGTTTCCATCAACAAGCCATTTAAAGTTTTCATGAGAGAAGAGTGGAGTAAATGGATGGCTGCTGGGAATCATGATTTGACACCAACGGGACGAATTAAAAGGCCCACTATCACCCAAGTTTGTGAGTGGGTGAAATCCTCTTGGCAGTCAGTTAAGGATGAAACTGTTGTGAAGTCCTTCAAGAAATGTGGCATCAGCAATGCCTTAGACGGCTCTGAAGATGACATACTCTATGAACAGAGTGATGATAGTGATTCTGACGAACTGAGCTTAAATTCGGATAGTAGTGATGAGGAGTTCTTGGGATTTCCCTGATAATTACAGGAATTTCTGGACTTAAAGCTCAAAGTCAGAAATAATGGTTGTTAATGCTGCTGTTGAGTTGTTTACAGTTACATTAGTGAAATATTACAGTATATTTAGGTTATTAAATATTTTACCACATTTTTTGCTTCAAATTTTTTTTTTCCTATTTTACACTTCTAAAACCTGGGTGCGTCTTATGGTCCGGTGCGTCTTATAGTCCGAAAAATACGGTACACTGAATGCAACAAATTCAACCCAGGACCTGAAGAATCCCAAGGGCGATAAGTTGGAGGTGTCGATCTCACTGATTGAAGAAGTACATGAGAACATCCCTACACCGGTCAAGTTGGTCCTGGCTGCCCTGGCTGCCTTTGTAGTGGTCAGCTGTATTTTCCTGAGTTATTGCCGGGACTGCTATGATAGGGTTAAACAACGAAATTTGTTTAAAAAATCTCAAGCAGAAGACAAGTGATCCTTTCTGACCTGAGGTAGTGTTACCACCATTATTATATAGGTCAGTAGGAAAAAGTGGACAATATTAACCCCTTCTTGTCTTTTTTTTTTCCATTCATGAATAGCCGTAATTAGAGATGAGCGAACCCAAGATTCGATGTTCGTATGAAAGAGTTTACTAAAAAAATAGAATTTGGATTGTGAGTTCGGGTGCTTTACGTATGAAAAACACTCACGCGAGCATTGCTGTGCTTGGGTACGCTCGATGTTCAGCCCACTGCGAGCCGGTTGCAGTGTTTGAACGGCTCACACTGGGGGTAACAAAAGCGTTATGTAAGACTTCAGCCGGTGACATCACAGACGAGGTTCTGGGAGGTCTTGTATTGTGATCATTGCTTTACTCACTGTCAGTTGTGATAGCCACAAAGCGCTTTATTCTATCATATTTTTTTTTTAAACACTTTGGCAATGTCTCGCTTTGGCTTCATTGCCCTAATCCTCTTATTGCCCCTGATTAAAGTCATTGCCACAACGCTACCTACACTGAATGCAACAAATTCAACCCAGGACCTGAAGAATCCCAAGGGCGATAAGTTGGAGGTGTCGATCTCATTGATTGAAGAAGTACATGAGAACATCCCTACACAGGTCAAGTTGGTCCTGGCTGCCCTGGCTGCCTTTGTAGTGGTCAGCTGTATTTTCCTGAGTTATTGCCGGGACTGCTATGATAGGGTTAAACAACGAAATTTGTTTAAAAAATCTCAAGCAGAAGACAAGTGATCCTTTCTGACCTGAGGTAGTGTTACCACCATTATTATATAGGTCAGTAGGAAAAAGTGGACAATATTAACCCCTTCTTGTCTTTTTTTTTTCCATTTATGAATAGCCGTAATTAGAGATGAGAGAACCCAAGATTCGATGTTCGTATGAAAGAGTTTATTTTATTTTATTTTTATTTTTTTTTAAAACACTTTGGCAATGTCTCGCTTTGGCTTCATTGCCCTAATCCTCTTATTGCCCCTGATTAAAGTCATTGCCAGAACGCTACCTACCGTATTTTTCGGACCATAAGACGCACTTTTTTTCCTCCAAACTTTGGAGGAAAGTGGGGGGTGCGTCTTATGGTCTGAAGAGTGTAATTATATGTGGATTATATGGGGCTTGAGGGGCAAAGGGACGGCGCTGAGTGGACATGGGACATGGGGATCAGACACTATGTTATTTACGGTAGTTCCTGACCTGTAATAGCCGGCATGCATGGTCTCTCCGCAGCCGCCGGCTAATGCGACTGCGACTCAAGTGACGAGCTTTCATCAAAAAATGGAACAGAATTTTGATACATGGGAAAAGGAGATCCAAGAAAATCAGTCAAAGAAATTGAATCGTGATCTACAAGATGTACAGAATAATCGTGTGTACAGATGGAATAGTAAGCCAAGTAATCCTCGTTATAGGAGCAGATCTGTATCTATATCTTCACTGTCATCCGGGGGTCAATCGGACAGTACGATTGGTACTATAAATACCCGATCTAATGCCAACAAGAGAAAATGGGGTCGGACGTTTAACCAGAATAAGAACTCTTATGGGAAAACCTCTAATGATGCTTTGAAGGTAATCAACTTATCTCAACATGTGTTTTCTGATTCTGACATATCGGTCTTGTCAAAGGGATTTTCCTTTTCCCCATATAATAAATTTAATTTATTTTCAGCGGTCAAGGATTTGAATATTTTTGCCAGGTCCTTGATATGCAAAAAGTGGTTTCACGATGAGGACCTCCGTAAACAATTTCCAACTGCCCAGGAACAGGAAGCTTTAAGGACACTTGAGGAATTGGAAATAGAACATACCTGTGATGCCCTCGGTAAGATACCTCCATCTATTCGCTCAAGATCCACCACCTTCCCTCCTTTATCGGTCTGCCCCACAGTGGATATTTTTGTTAAATCTGTGATTGATGAACTTAGAGATATTCCTGGTAGTGTCTTTAATGACAACTTGACGCACCAGGAGAGAATAAGTCTTAAAAAATTAAAAAATGTATCTGATGTTGTGTTTAAGCCGGCCGACAAAGGAGGTGATGTGGTGGTCTGGCCACGTAAAATGTATGAGGGTGAGGTATATCGCCAAATTAAGGATGGTAAATGTTACAAAAAATTGACCTACAATCTGTTGTCTGCCTATAAAAAGATCTTGGATTCCTTCTTGCAGCAGGCTCTTAGTGAGGGAACTATTAGTAAGGATCTTGTTAAGGCCCTCACTATTATTGACCCAGTAACCCCTACTTTGTATTTGCTTCCCAAAGTGCACAAAAATGAGAGGAATCCACCGGGAAGACCAATAATTTCAGGGCTCGGAAGCCTTACGGATAATATAGGCAAATATATTGGTAATCAATTGCAGGGCTTAGTTGAGAGCTTACCCTCATACCTAAAAGATACTTCTGAATTCCTTAAGAAAATAGATGGCCTATGTATTGATGAGGGGATGCTTCTCGTCACTTGTGACGTAGAAGCACTCTATACCAGTATTCGCCATACGGATGGTATTCAGGCTACAAAATTCTTTTTGGGAACCAGTAATATGGGGAAACCTCAGGCTGATTTTTTGATTGGGCTCCTGGAGTTTGTTCTTTATTATAATTTTTTTACATTTAACGGCTCTTTCTTCCTGCAGCTCCAAGGAACCGCGATAGGCGCGGCGTGAGCGCCGGCCTACGCAAATTTGTTTCTGGGGCTGTGGGAGAGAGAGCTGTTTTCTGACGAGTCCCTGGTATCAATGGAGCAGGTCATATTTTGGACCCGCTTCATTGATGATATTTTTTTCATTTGGAACGGGTCATCTGTTGAGCTGGAAAGTTTTTTTCAGGCACTTAATGAGAATAATCTCAATATCCATCTGACATTTCAGTATAGTGCTACTAATATTGAATTTCTGGATGTCACTATTAAGCGTGATCAAAGGAACTTCCTGCAGACAGATTGTTACGGTTGCTGTGGCTCTGGAGACTATGTCCGGATTTCTTGCTACTGCACATGTGCAAGCGCTGGAGACTAAAGCTGGGTTCACAGTAAGCGACAGCGACGTCGCTGTTACGTCACCATTTTCTGTGACGTAACAGCGACCTTGTAAGTCGCTGTTATGATCGCTGCTTAGCTGTCAAACACAGCGACGCAGCAGCGATCATAACGTCGCTGTGCTACATGTGCAGAGAGCAGGGAGCCGCGCTTAGCGCTGGCTCCTTGCTCTCCTAGGTACAGTACACATCGGGTTACTTAACCCGATGTGTACTGCAGCTACATGTCACAGTGCAGAGAGCAGGGAGCCGCGCACACTGCTTAGCGCTGGCTCCTTGCTCTCCTTGCTACAGTATACATCGGGTTAATTACCCGATGTGTACTGCAGCCACATGTGCACAGAGCAGGAGCCGGCACTGGCAGCAAGGGCAGAGGCTGGTAACGAAGGTAAATATCGGGTAACCAGGGAAAGGGCTTCCCTTGGTTACCCGATGTTTACGCTGGTTACAGCTTACCGCAGCTGCCAGACGCCGGCTCCTGCTCCCTGCTCGCTTCATTTCGTCGCTCTCTCGCTGTCACACACAGCGATGTGTGTGTCACAGCGGGAGAGTGACGACCAAAAAATGAAGCTGGACATTCAGCAACGACCGGCGACCTCACAGCAGGGGCCAGGTCGTTGCTGGATGTCACACACAGCGACAGCGACGGGACGTCGCTGCAACGTCACAGAAAATGGTGACGTAGCAGCGACGTCGTTGTCGCTGTGTGTGACACCAGCTTTAGTCCTATCTTGGAGCCATTGCACATGTGCGGGTGACATCATCGCTGACACAAGGTCACATGTCTGACACCTTCTAAGCTGATTGGCCACTGGTCATGTGCTTGTGACACGTGGTCACATGTCTCTGACACCTTCTATGCCGATTGGTCGCTGGTCATGTGCTTGTGACGCTTTGCTCGGTGATAGGTCAGCGTGACGTCATTGCTGTCATTCTGGCAGCGGATTGGCTCTGGTGTCCTCCATCTTGGATGAGGCACAGAGTCTATATAAGACCCTAACGCACGCCACCCGGCGCTCAGTCCTCTTGGTTCATGCATGAGGGTAGACGCCCTGTGCACGTTCCTCTAGGCATCTCTCTGTCTATGTTAGGTGAGCGCTACCGGCAGGGTAGCGTTCTTATACCTTACAGCTTCGGCTGCAGTCTGTATCCTTACCTCTTAGTGGAGCGGACATAGGCAGGTGCCTGAGGCACATGGTCCGGCTGGGCCTTGTGATTCTACTCGTAGGTGGACGTTGCCGCTAGGGTAACGTTCCTTATACTGCATCTGGCAGTTGTTCGTATCCTCGCACACTGGGGGAGCGAACAGAGGTAGGAGCTTTGTGCGGCTTATGCTGCTGTCCGTCTCTTTTGCACCACTAGAAGAGCGGACCTAGGCAGGTGCCATATCTAGTGGTTCGTGTCCTCGCACACTAGTGGAGCGAACGCAGGTAGGAGCTTTGTGCGGCTTACGCTGCTGTCCGTCTCTTTTGCACCACTAGAAGAGCGGACCTAGGCAGGTGCCATATCTAGTGGTTCGTGTCCTCGCACACTAGTGGAGCGAACGCAGGTAGGAGCTTTGTGCGGCTTACGCTGCTGTCCGTCTCCTGGCACCACTAGAGGAACGGACCTAGGTAGGTGCCATTTCACACTCACTGCTTTTGTCTCTGTGATCTTTAACAGAGACCATTCCACACACCCTCCAAGTAAGGGAGGAATTGCTTTATTTTCTAATTATATTCCTCTGTGAGTTTAACAGAGGTATTGCACTCTGCACTTGTGTTATTATTTTTTACAGTGGCACAATTATATACCCCTTATCCTCTGCCATAGTCTGCAGCAGAGTCTTTGCACGGTGGACCCTGACTGTCTGACATTCCTTTAGGTTTTATTATCAGACAGCCCCCCGTAACACAGATGTGTATCGCAAGAAAACTTCAGTCAATTCTTTTCTTCATGCTGGATCCTCACACCCTCCACATATTATAAAGGGGATACCCACTGGACAATTTTTAAGAATCAGACGAATATGTTCTAGTGATGTGGATTTTGAAACCCAGGCTAGTGATTTAAAACGAAGGTTTAAAAACCGTGGTTATAAACAACGAGTTATCGATCATGCATATAAGAGAGCTAGGAATTCCAACCGACATGATCTTTTGTATAATGCTAGAAAGCAGGGTGATCCTGGCCCTGTTAGGTTAGTCATGGACTACCATTCACATTGGCGGCTAATGCAACAGTGCATTGGAAAATTTTGACCCATTCTTATGACGGACCCTATTGTGAAACAATATATCATGCCACAAATGAGTGTCACAGCAAGGAAGAGTCGCAATATTGGGGATCTCCTTACATCTAGTCATTATGTTCCAATGGTTAGTAAGCCTTTCTCATCATTGCCAGGACCAAAATGGGGTTGTAAACCCTGCGGCAAGTGTGTGGCGTGCCCGAACGTGGAAACTGCTATAGATTTCACGGATTCTTCTGGCAATAAGAAATATAAAATCACTCACAGCATCACTTGCACGACTAAAGCTGTAACATATTACGCCACATGCCCATGCCCATTCATTTATGTAGGTCTCACAACTAGTGAACTCAAGGTAAGGGTGCGTGAGCATGTCCGTGACATTAATGCTGCCAATACAGCTTCGGATACCAGCATGTTAAAAACAATTCCTCGACACTTTTTGGAATGTCATCAAGGGGATTCTTCACTGTTAAAAGTAAGGGGTATAGACCACATTATTACAGGGATACGCGGCGGTAATATCATGAAGAGACTTGCCCAACAAGAGTGTCGGTGGATATGGTTATTGGACACCATACACCCCAAGGGTTTAAATGAGACAATTAGTTTTGGACCTTTTTTGCATTCCAACCAATAAGATGAAATATTTTTTGATAATTTTCTGTAGAAACCAAATTTTATCCTGATCGCTATTTTAATATATTTTATCCTGTTTTTAATATTTTTTATCATGATTATATATTAAAGTGTTTTGTGGATAAACTTGTATGGTCTCCGGGTTGTTTCTAATTTTTGTTTTTTCATATTTTTGTGCAATTTTGTGTATTTTTCGAATATTTGTTTTTGTTTATTATAGTTTATTTATATTGATGGATTCCGCTTTCTTCTCTATTGGATGCATTTATTTTGGAGTATTATGGATTTTATTTCCTGGATTGCAGTGGCCATTAATATCTACACATATATATATATATATATATATATATATATATATATATGGACAAAATTTGGATCGATTGAATATTTTTCTTATGCATGCCATTTATGTAGTGTCATATTATGTATTTACTTTCTATTGGATTGGTCACTTGTCACTAGTACTAATATGTTTGAAAGAACTTTAAGAGATGTTTTTTTAAAGAAATGATATTTTTTAAAGAAATAATTTTTATGTGCACATGGTTTTTTATATATATCTATTAGTTTTGATTTTTTCTACTTTAATTTTTTCACATTATTCACATTTTTATATATATCTTATATATACATGTGTATGTTTTTTAATATATATGTGTATGTATATTTTGATATGCATTCTTTATATTAGTTTTCTTATTTATATTTTTTATCATATCTCACAAAAAATTTTTCCACATTTTTTCAGTCTATATGTGTGTTGTATTTTGATACATTAATGTATATATATTTGTATGTATGTATATATTCATATATTTATAGTGTTGTATTTATATGTTTATCTATATGCATTTTTGTGCGAATTAACATGGTCTATTATATTTATACACAATCTTTATATTTTTTCACTTTATATACACTTAGTATGATAGTATTATTTAGTATGATAGTATTATTTATTATCTATTTAATGTGATATTTATCTATTTGGCATGTATTAACTGTGATGATCGATCTATATATTTGTATGTTCTACAAGGTATTTCATTGTAATCTCAGGATATATATATATATTCCTGTATTAATGTGCTACTCCTTCTTACTTAAGTTTACCTAGTTCCCCCTTTCTAGTATATGCTCCGTGACTGTGCGCATGCGGGAATGGGGCAGGAACGCGTCATGGCTGGGGGTGTCTTTATCCGACGTGGGCCGGATCACATGATCGGTGTTTGGCCGCATAACTCGTCACGTGGTCAATGCCGCTCGTGTTATCCTCCCCGCCTCTGGATGACGTCCTCGGTCGGATGACGGCTTCCTTTCCCTCACCCGCACATGCGCCCTATAGTGATTGCGGTGGTGATTGCCCTAAACAGCTGATAAGCTATTCATTGTTTAAAAGGAGACTACACCAGCTGTCTCAATACACATTCCCCTGACGAAGGTACGCCGAAACACGTGTAGGGTGGGTTGGAGGCTCCCTATACACGGTCCACATGGCTTCAGGTATATCCATCTAATTCAATGTATTTACATTTGTTTGCTTGCACATTGCACTTTTATATAGTCCAACTTTGACTAAGGGTACCTTCACACTTTAGCGATGCAGCAGCGATCCGACCAGCAATCTGACCTGGTCAGGATTGCTGCTGCATCGCTACATGGTCGCTGGTGAGCTGTCAAACAGGCAGATCTCACCAGCGACCAGCCCCCAGCCAGCAGCGACGTGCAAGCGACGCTGCACTTGCACGGAGCCGGCGTCTGGAAGCTGCGGACACTGGTAACTAAGGTAAACATCGGGTATGGTTACCCGATGTTTACCTTAGGTACCAGCTCACACCGCTTAACTTAGCGTGTGCAGGGAGCAGGAGCCGGCACTGGCAGCGTGAGAGCTGTGGAGGCTAGTAACGAAGGTAAATATCGGGTAACCACCTTGGTTACCCGATGTTTACCTTGGTTACAGCTTACCGCAGGCTGTCAGATGCCGGCTCCTGCTCCCTGCACATTCAGGATTGTTGCTCTCTCGCTGTCACACACAGCGATGTGTGCTTATCAGCGGGAGAGCAACAATAAAAAAACGAACCAGCACTGTGTGTAACGAGCAGCGATCTCACAGCAGGGGCCAGATCGCTGCTCAGTGTCACACACAGCGAGATCGCTAATGAGGTCACAAAAAACGTGACTCAGCAGCGATCTCAGTAGCGATCTCGCTGTGTGTGAAGCACCCCTAAGCATTGTGGATCTACCCGAGGTGGCTATCTTGATGCTCTTTGCATGTGACCTCACATGGAATTGTCTGCCATAGTACTACTACCACTTTTTCACTATTATACACTTTATTATTACTGTTGTGCACTTTATGTATAATTTATAGCATTTGCACTTTATATATATATATATTTATTTATTCTGTGGCAGTTTTCCATGTGTGCTCGTCTGTTTTGGGCTCTTGCTGCCATCTGGTGGCCTTTTCATGTAATTACATTTCTTATTTATTTTTATACATAATTGTACTGTGTTGTGGGTCCCTCCTGTCATCATTAACCTTGCATATAAATTGCTGTTTTAATTACATTATTAATAAAGGAATATATATTTTATTGGATTTTGGCTGTTTTTCCTGTCGGTTTTATATTTATATGAATAGCCTATTTATTGGAGTAGGGGTGTATTTAATATATTTATATATAGTGATAGTTTTTAAAAATACACTATATTATACCCCCCACCTTGGCATTAATCTGTCTAGAGTGTACAATGAAGCTCAGAGAGAGGTACCGGAAGCCCGAGTGTCAGGGAAGTGGTTGGCCGGCAAAATATACGTAAAATCCGTTGCTAATGGTAACCCATTCGGAGAACAAGAATGTGCCCGCCCAAGGCGTGATGTATTTGAAGATTGCAAGTAAAGAAGTTTTGTTTAAACCTGTGTCAGTGTCTGTGTGGCATGAAGAGAAAGTTTGCATATTGCCGTGCTGCAGTAAAGCAGCGATCGGGGGGCAGAGAACTTCCACTGGGTCACGCTGCTGCTGAACAGGATTCTCTGCTGCGAATACCACGGCCCCCGACCGCCCCTTTAACATGCGTGCTTATCATGCTGCACAGAATAGAGCTGCCTTCATGTGACAGCATTGCCGTCCTGTCCTTCATTCTCTGATCATAGTGATTGGCTGAGGGAGGAAGGAACAGAATGGCTGTAAGTACATAGTCACATAATATCTCAGCCTACAGACCCCATACACATGAAGCCCCCAAGCCATTATTCACCCCACAGTGATCTCTTCGGAATCCCCCATACACAGGACACTCGGCCCGGCCCCCCTATGTACTCTACGACAGAGCCGCTGCCAGACTCCTCTGGAAATCCAACTGGCCAGACCCGTCTCTCCCCGACATCACACATTATTATTGGCCCCTGTTATAGATGATAGAAATCTGCATTTTTTTACATTATTTCTATTATCTCAATAAATTGATAATTATAATTTGTTTGTGACTAACGGCTTCTATTTCCCTCCAGCCCCCGAGAGGAAGAGGTTCGCCCATCAAGCTTTTTGTCCACCTACTGCTGCTTTTGCTGCCCAAATTGGTTAAAAAATGTAAGTATACAAGACCCTCCCACAAGGAGACGCTCTACGCCCCACAGTCATCCCTGTACAGAGTATAAGGCTAGGGCCCCACTTTGCGTCTGTCAAAACGCACTTTAAAACGCTAATTTATGTGGCAGAATTAATTATTCATTTTTGGCTTTTGCTCAAAAAAGCAATGAAAGCGTATGCGTTTCTATTGCTTTTTCATCGCGTTTGCGATGCTTTTCTTGCACGTTTTGATTTTAACCCATGTGCGTTTCTATTGCGTTCCAAAATCTGCGTATTTGCTCACTTGGTGTGTTGCAATAAAGTTACTTGATCATGCAAGAAATTCAAGGAGGAAAAAAAATAGAAAATTAGCGATCTACTGATGTCATATCCTACTTGCAGTCTTTTGGTTGTTCACCAAGTGTTGGAAAATCGATCACATCATGTCAGAAATCCGAGGCACTATTCGTTTGCGAAGAAGCCAAAGACATTGTTTAATGTTGTTGCTGATGTTACATTGTCGCAGAAGTTTACAGGTATTCTTTTTTTTATTAGTTTTATTTTTGTTTGTACCTTCATATTTTTAAAATTTTAGTTTATTTTGTTAATTGTGTTTTTTCCTCAGCAAATCCAACACTATCCAAGAATGTGGGTACACCCATTACTAAGGGAGAGGCAGCAGAAAGGCCACTTTAATATGTTATATGCAGATTTGCGCATGTTAGTTGTTGTTTTTTTTTTAAATTTTTTTAGGGTTAAATTTTTTAAAATTTTAATATTATTGCTTTTTTAAAATGTTTGTGTGTTGGACATTTTTTTTTTATTTTAAATGTTGTAAATATTTGTAAGAATATTTGTTTTAAAACAATATTAATTTAAACCGGTTTTTTAAATTCTTTTTAAGGTATGAGGAAAAATTCATCGCATTCTGGCGATTGACCATTGTAGGTTTTGATACTTTACTTTTGCTTGTGCTATCTAAAATTCAACACGCAGATACGTTTATGCGACAAGCCATATCTGCAGAGGAACGTCTCCTAGTGACTTTAAATAATAATAATAACCTATAAATAATTTATTCCAAATACCCAATAGTCTGGCCTCACGCAGAGTGTGTCATCATATGATGCGCTGTTGTGGGCGGGATCTCCGGGAGTGTCTCCGTACGTGGCGTCCTTCCCTCCTGCTGGCCCATGACTGGGTTGGAGCGCGTGGTCGCCATGGTTACGCGTCCTTGGCGTCACGCGGTGGCTCCTGGTCTGGTGATGGGGAGGGACGTCTCGTGCGTTCTGACTTCCTGGATTCCCGTTCACGGCACTGTTTATGTACTTTAGCGCCTTTTTGCCACTTAAAAAGATATGGAGATACTCTCCTTATATAAAAAAGCCTGCTATGGGTGTTCTTAATGTAATACTTTGGATCGATCGCTGAGGATTCATTTTATTTTAAGCCACATGGAAATCCCATATGATTGACAAGCGTCCACAGTGGGCCATGAGCCTATCAGATCATGGATGAGTTGCTTTACCAGCCCTCCCATGTACTTCCTGTTTGGGAAGCTAACACCTGATGGTAATAGAAACTATCCAGTAGGCTATTTATACTCAGTAGGTTTACAATGCCAGTAGGGTCTCCTCCTTGAGAAAGCAACAACACCTCGCGAAACGCGCGTTGGTGGTGATCCCTTCCTCCTTTTTGGGTATGTGCATCATGTGATTTTATATATTTGACGTCTATGGCTGGTCTTCTTGTGTACATGTGGTTTTTATTTGAGATTTTCTCTCTGACAGTGGACATTTTCTATGATATGCATTTGCACTTTAATTTTTGTGGTTAATTGTCTGCCTGAGTAGTGTTGGCAACCATTGGCCTTTGGGTGGAAATTGCTGATATGGTTTTCTACATATCTGGGTGGGGTTGGACTCCACTATTATATATACTGCAATTGTCAGTTTAATGGAGTACTGATATGTTCAACCTACCCCAGTGTGTTTGATTTACCCTCAGCATAACCTCACATTTCCTCTTTTCCACGACTAGAGGATTGTAAAGCATTCAGCACCTCTCCTCCCACGGCTAATTGTTTCCTCCATTGTTTTAAAACCGCATGCCTCTCCCACGACTAGTTGAGAGTGTGAACAATAGATATCACTACTATATTACATCGATTTGAATGGTTTAATTGAATAACCTTATACGCTCTCCTCTCCCACGGCTATTGATAACAACTATACTGTATATTTTTATCACATTGTATGCCCCCCATGATTTAGTGGTAGTTTTTAACTTCCTTTTATTGCTGTTTTGCGTTTGTCTCTTTTTTGATAATAAATAAATTTCTATTTGCATATACACTCGTTTGTTCTCCGTTTTTGTATGCCATTACGAGTGGTGCATGTACTCCGCCAGCGCAAGTGTACTGGCGGAGTATTTACCTTATGGCTCAACCTTTGAGAAATTGTTTCATAATGTCGTTCCTCTTCCAGACTTTTCAGCTCGTCCTTCCTGAAGAAGTGAGGCCGGACAGCAGCACAGCCAGGAGGTCACAGACAACCGGGCATTTGGTGGTCACTATGCCAAAGGTACCTGCAAACCCACCGATCAGATGAGGCTCCCCGTACTCACTGTTTAGTTCCAGGCAAATAATATACATAGTAGAAAAAATAGTGGACTTCTTAGGACATAAATTGGGCATCACTGGGTGTCTGTTAGTGGTACACTGATACACTATAGGTTTAGGTATAGGTCCTTTTATTGCTGTTTTGCGTTTGTCTCTTTTTTGATAATAAATACATTTCTATTTGCATATACACTCGATTGTTCTCCGTTTTTGTATGTCATTACGAGTGGTGCATGTACTCCGCCAGCGCAAGTGTACTGGCGGAGTATTTACCTTATGGCTCAACCTTTGAGAAATTGTTTCATAATATGTGTTTCTGTGTTGTTCACAGTATTATCTCTCATGAGCATGGACTTTCGTGCCCGCAACAAGGCATGGCACGCACGCTTTAATGATGTCCTGAATGACCACCGCAACAGCACAACCAGTGATACTAACTCTCCTAATTATGAGACTACTATATCTAAATACAAAGAACTTTTAAAGAAAAGGTTAAACATATGCTGGAATCGGGCCCTTTTGACACGTTACATTGATGGGGACATGATCCCCCGCGGACTCCATGTCCAGATCTTCCCTTCTTTCCCGGTGGAGGATCCCTCCTTCCGGGAGAAGTGGGAGTCTCTGGCTCACGGTTGTTCTAAGGGGTTCCTGTCTCTATTATGAGATCACAACAGCACTTCCCTGTCCTCTATGGAGATGGAGCTAGAGGGATTGGAACAAACCATAAAAAAACATTGTACTATAGAGCGAATTACCAGGATGGATGCGGAGATAGAACAGGAGATTTCCAAATTAGAAAAAGAAATTAGCGGTCAAAAACTAAAAAAAAAAATAAAATATATATAATAGGGATTTGTCGGATTACACCAATGCAGCCGTCTATAGGTGGCACTCTAGGTCACGTTCAGGATTCCGGACAAGAACTGCATCTCGGGGGCTATCCAATTCTATGTCTTCATTAATTTCTGTTGGAGACTCATCTTCTGGGGCGTCAAGTAGTGCATGTGAGCTGGAACAAAGTGTGGGAGCTAGAGTTAGGACCACACGTAACAAACAAATATCCGTAAAACAAAACGATAAAGCAGGAAAAGATAGATTACAGGTAATCAATCTGTCCACACGCAATCTCTCTGACGCCCAATTAGATGTACTCTCCAGGGGTTTGACATTCTCCCCGACTAATAATTTTGACTTTTTTTCAGCTTTAAAGGACATGCATTTATTTGCTCGCAAGATAGTTCTGAGAAAACTCCACCATAAGAAAGACAATTATGGGTTGGATAGCCCGGCGGAAAAGGAAGCCTTACAGGTACTTGAAGATCTTTTACTTGAACAGGCCAGTGTCTCCACAGATGTGTTCCCCAAATCTCTACTGCCCAGATCTACCAGGTTCCTCCCCCTGTCCCTGTGCCCTGCTGTTGAAGTTTTCACCAAACTGGTGACAGATGAGTTCAAACATATTACCACCAGGAGACAGAGGGATAACTTAACTCAGAGACAAAGATCTGCTCTGATGGAATTGAGTAATGATAATAATATTGTGATCAAACCAGCAGACAAGGGGGGGAACATTGTGATCTGAGTAGTGGAGAAATATGAAAGGGAAGCTTTCCGTCAACTTCGTGACAAAAATACGTATTTGAGATTATCGTCTAACCCGTTGCAGCGGTTCATGTTGGAGCTTGATAAGATCCTGGAGACGGCGTGCGAGAAGGGCGTTATTGATAAGAAAATGATGGAGGGGCTCTCCACTAAATATCCTAAGGTACCTACGTTCTATCTTTTACCTAAGATCCATAGGGATGCCCTTAGTCCCCCGGGGCGTCCTATCGTGTCCGGCATAGAGGGCTTATGTGACCCAATATGTAAATTTATCGACTACCATCTTAAGACTATTGTGGAAACGCTGCCCTCTTATGTTCGTGACACGACGGACGTCCTGGGGAGAATTGATGGCATCTTTGTGGATCATGATATGCTGATTGTTGCAGCAGATGTGGAGAGCCTCTACACATGTATATCACATTCTGATGGTCTGAGAGCGGTCCGCCTGTTCCTGGAGATGGCCGGTCGTGATGGTGAGTTGAACCTATTCATCCTTGAGCTGCTCCACTTTGCCCTTACACACAATTTTTTTATTTTTAAGGATGTTTTTTATTTACAGCAGCGCGGCACTGCCATGGGGACGGCCTGTGCTCCGGCCTACGCCAACCTCTTCCTCGGTATGTGGGAGAGGTTGGTGTTTGGTGACGGGGGCATTAGTGCCAGCAACCATGTGCAGTGCTGGCTTCGGTATATTGATGATGTGTTGTTCTTTTGGCAGGGCACAGTGGAGCAGCTTGATGATTTTATGGGCCAACTCAATAACGACTTAAACATCAGGCTGACGTACAAGCATAGCAGCAGGTGCATTGACTTTCTGGATATCAACATTGAGGTGGATTCATCTTCTTATATCCAGACCAGTATGTATCGTAAATCCACCTCGGTCAATGCCCTGCTGCATGCATCTTCAGCCCACACTGCTGCCACTATACGTGCCATCCCGACTGGCCAATTCTTGAGGGTGAGGCGGATTTGCTCTACAGACCAGTCTTTTGAAAAACAGGCCGTGGACCTCAAACGCCGTTTCCAGGATAGCGGCTATAGTAACCGTTGCATTAAGCGGGGTTACTTACGTGCGAAAAAAACTTCTCGCACGGGACTGCTGCACTATAGTAATAAACAACAACAGCCACTGACCAATCTTCCCATCCGTTTTATAGGAACATTTAATAACCAATGGCAGACGATGAGGGACATCCTCAGTAGACACTGGCCTGTTCTACGTACAGATCCCATCCTGGCGGATATACTTCCTTCAGGCCCCCTTATGACTGCTCGACGCTCCAAAAATCTCCGCGACATCTTGGCAAGGAGCCACTATGTACCTCCATTGCCCAATCCTTTTGGCTCCCGTGGTCCGACACATGGATGTTTTCCTTGTGGAAGATGCGTAGCATGTCCAAATATCCTCCGTGCCACGACTTTTTCTTCATCTGATGGAACACGGACTTTGGACATACGGTACTATATCACGTGTACGACTACATACGTGATCTATTATGCCACTTGCCCGTGCTCTCTGGTGTACATAGGGCTCACGTCACGTGAGCTGCGTGTACGTACCAGGGAGCACGTTCGGGACATTTGTGCTGCCTCTGGGGTCGCTGACGTGGGCCTCCTGAAGACGTTACCGCGGCACTTCAGGACCTTTCATGGATGCGACCCGTCAGGACTCAAAATTAGAGGCATTGATGTTGTTCGTGGGGGATCCCGAGGGGGTGATCTTAAGAAAAGGCTAGCTCAAGTTGAAGCTCGCTGGATTACCACTCTCGGGACCCTCACACCTAATGGTTTAAATGAGAACATCAGCTTTGCCTCTTTTCTATAGGGACATTGATTCCATGCATTTTTCTTCCTCCTTTTCTTTTTCTTTATATTTTTTTCTATATCATCTGGTTTTTTATATATGTGTTTTATATTGTTTTTAATTTTGTTTAATAATCTCTTCTACCCCTAATCAATGGGGTCCACTTGGCATGTTCCTTGGTTGTTTGCCTACTGGATTTCTCATATTTTGTTATTTATCTTCATATCTAGTATCATCCGATCTGTTCTGATTTTCCATTTGGCCCCCTGGACGCAGTCTTTTTCCATGGCAACAGCGAGTCATCTCATCAATCAAGAACCTCAGCTATGAAAATTATGAATACCCATATAATGGACTATTATTTGATTCCTTGGATGTTATTATACGTTTGTTATATAGTGCCGTCAGCTAGATGATCTGGTGGGTGTTGGGCTGCACATAATTATGTTGGGTGACCATCCTTGGCATTTTTTGTAGGAATATTAATGGTTAGCTGTTACATCTCTCTAGCCCGCGCTAGAATGCATCATAGGGATTCCCCCCTTTTTTCTTTCTGATTAAGAAATAACCCTAACTCTAACTTGTTCTGCCGGTATGGCGTCCCTTACCTTGCTTTGACTCACTGTGAGCGACTTCGCTTTACCCTTTGGTTGCTTGTACCAGGGGTGATGTGGTTGTGTATTATGGTGTGTCACGGCGGGAGGTGGGACTGGCCAACCGACACAGCATTTTATTCCATTTTGCTCTTCCCCTGTATATTCATAGCCCGTAGTTCACATATAAAAAATAAAAAAATAAAAAACTTTTTTGCGATGACCTTATAGGTATTTTCTATGATACCGGTATTTGGTATCTTATGACCAGACGTTTATTACGTACTAGATCTAATTACTATATATTCTATATGCCCCAGTTATAGTTATGGGGCCCGCATATCTACTGTGTACATCCCCATAAGCGATTCATTTCCAGTATCTAACAATCTGGCCTCACGCAGAGTGTGTCATCGCATGACACGCTGTCGTGGGCGGGATTTCCAGGAGTGTCTCCGTACGTGGCGTCTTCTACTCCTTCTGACCTATGGCTGGGTTGGGGCGCGTGGTCGCCATGGTTACGCGTCCGTGGCGTCACACGCTCGTTCCTGGTCTGGTGGGGGGGGGGGGGGACGTTTCATGCGTTCTGACTTCATGGACTCCCGTGCACGGCACTGCCCATGTACTTTAGCGATTTTCGGCTAATTAAATAGGCACGGATATATTTTCTTTATAATAAAGTCTGCTATAGGTGCCCTTGATGTGGTAATCTGGACCGCTTGGTTCATGGACCTTTTTGCGATGACTTTATATTACTCCCTATGATGCTGGTATTTGTTATTTTATGCCCGGTTACTTATCATGTATTAGATCCAACTATTATACACTCTATATGCCCCAGCTATAGCTATGGGGCTTGCTTATTATTGTATACACCCCTATAAATGATTTATTCCAAATACCCAATAGTCTGGCCTCACGCAGAGTGTGTCACCATATGATGCGCTGTTGTGGGCGGGATCTCCGGGAGTGTCTCCGTACGTGGCGTCCTTCACTCCTGCTGGCCCATGACTGGGTTGGAGCGCGTGGTCGCCATGGTTACGCGTCCTTGGCGTCACGCGCTGGCTCCTGGTCTGGGGAGGGACGTCTCGTGCGTTCTGACTTCCTGGACTCCCGTGCACGGCACTGTTTATGTACTTTAGCGCCTTTTTGCCACTTAAAAAGATATGGAGATACTCTCCTTATATAAAAAAGCCTGCTATGGGTGTTCTTAATGTTATACTTTGGATCGATCGCTGAGGATTCATTTTATTTTAAGCCACATGGAAATCCCATATGATTGACAAGCGTCCACAGTGGGCCATGAGCCTATCAGATCATGAATGAGTTGCTTTACCAGCCCTCCCATGTACTTCCTGTTTGGGAAGCTAACACCTGATGGTAATAGAAACTATCCAGTTGGCTATTTATACCCAGTAGGTTTACAATGCCAGTAGGGTCTCCTCCTTGAGAAAGCAACAACACCTCGCGAAACGCGCGTTGGTGGTGATCCCTTCCTCCTTTTTGGGTATGTGCATCATGTGATTTTATATATTTGATGTCTATGGCTGGTCTTCTTGTGGGCATGTGGTTTTTATTTGAGATTTTCTCTCTGACAGTGGACATTTTCTATGATATGCATTTGCACTTTAATTTTTGTGGTTAATTGTCTGCCTGAGTATTGTTGGCAACCATTGGCCTTTGGGTGGAAATTGCTGATATGGTTTTCTACATATCTGGGTGGGGTTGGACTCCACTATTATATATACTGCAATTGTCAGTTTAATGGAGTACTGATATGTTCAACCTACCCCAGTGTGTTTGATTTACCCTCAGCATAACCTCACATTTCCTCTTTTCCACGACTAGAGGATTGTAAAGCATTCAGCACCTCTCCTCCCACGGCTAATTGTTTCCTCCATTGTTTTAAAACCGCATGCCTCTCCCACGACTAGTTGAGAGTGTGAACAATAGATATCACTACTATATTACATCGATTTGAATGGTTTAATTGAATAACCTTATACGCTCTCCTCTCCCACGGCTATTGATAACAACTATACTGTATATTTTTATCACATTGTATGCCCCCCATGATTTAGTGGTAGTTTTTAACTTCCTTTTATTGCTGTTTTGCGTTTGTCTCTTTCTTGATAATAAATAAATTTCTATTTGCATATACACTCGTTTGTTCTCCGTTTTTGTATGCCATTACGAGTGGTGCTTGTACTCCGCCAGCGCAAGTGTACTGGCGGAGTATTTACCTTATGGCTCAACCTTTGAGAAATTGTTTCATAATGTCGTTCATCTTCCAGACTTTTCAGCTCGTCCTTCCTGAAGAAGTGAGGCCGGACAGCAGCACAGCCAGGAGGTCACAGACAACCGGGCATTTGGTGGTCACTATGCCAAAGGTACCTGCAAACCCACCGATCAGATGAGGCTCCCCGTACTCACTGTTTAGTTCCAGGCAAATAATATACATAGTAGAAAAAAATAGTGGACTTCTTAGGACATAAATTGGGCATCACTGGGTGTCTGTTAGTGGTACACTGATACACTATAGGTTTAGGTATAGGTCCTTTTATTGCTGTTTTGCGTTTGTCTCTTTTTTGATAATAAATAAATTTCTATTTGCATATACACTCGATTGTTCTCCGTTTTTGTATGTCATTACGAGTGGTGCATGTACTCCGCCAGCGCAAGTGTACTGGCGGAGTATTTACCTTATGGCTCAACCTTTGAGAAATTGTTTCATAATATGTGTTTCTGTGTTGTTCACAGTATTATCTCTCATGAGCATGGACTTTCGTGCCCGCGACAAGGCATGGCACGCACGCTTTAATGATGTCCTGAATGACCACCGCAACAGCACAACCAGTGATACTAACTCTCCTAATTATGAGACTACTATATCTAAATACAAAGAACTTTTAAAGAAAAGGTTAAAGATATGCTGGAATCGGGCCCTTTTGACACGTTACATTGATGGGGACATGATCCCCCGCGGACTCCGTGTCCAGATCTTCCCTTCTTTCCCGGTGGAGGATCCCTCCTTCCGGGAGAAGTGGGAGTCTCTGGCTCACGGTTGTTCTAAGGGGTTCCTGTCTCTATTAAGAGATCACAACAGCACTTCCCTGTCCTCTATGGAGATGGAGCTAGAGGGATTGGAACAAACCATAAAAAAACATTGTACTATAGAGCGAATTACCAGGATGGATGCGGAGATAGAACAGGAGATTTCCAAATTAGAAAAAGAAATTAGCGGTCAAAAACTTAAAAAAAAATAAAATATATATAATAGGGATTTGTCGGATTACACCAATGCAGCCGTCTATAGGTGGCACTCTAGGTCACGTTCAGGATTCCGGACAAGAACTGCATCTCGAGGGCTATCCAATTCTATGTCTTCATTAATTTCTGTTGGAGACTCATCTTCTGGGGCGTCAAGTAGTGCATGTGAGCTGGAACAAAGTGTGGGAGCTAGAGTTAGGACCACACGTAACAAACAAATATCCGTAAAACAAAACGATAAAGCAGGAAAAGATAGATTACAGGTAATCAATCTGTCCACACGCAATCTCTCTGACGCCCAATTAGATGTACTCTCCAGGGGTTTGACATTCTCCCCGACTAATAATTTTGACTTTTTTTCAGCTTTAAAGGACATGCATTTATCTGCTCGCAAGATTGTTCTGAGAAAACTCCACCATAAGAAAGACAATTATGGGTTGGATAGCCCGGCGGAAAAGGAAGCCTTACAGGTACTTGAAGATCTTTTACTTGAACAGGCCAGTGTCTCCACAGATGTGTTCCCCAAATCTCTACTGCCCAGATCTACCAGGTTCCCCCCCCCTGTCCCTGTGCCCTGCTGTTGAAGTTTTCACCAAACTGGTGACAGATGAGTTCAAACATATTACCACCAGGAGACAGAGGGATAACTTAACTCAGAGACAAAGATCTGCTCTGATGGAATTGAGTAATGATAATAATATTGTGATCAAACCAGCAGACAAGGGGGGGAACATTGTGATCTGAGCAGTGGAGAAATATGAAAGGGAAGCTTTCCGTCAACTTCGTGACAAAAATACGTATTTGAGATTATCGTCTAACCCGTTTCAGCGGTTCATGTTGGAGCTTGATAAGATCCTGGAGACGGCGTGCGAGAAGGGCGTTATTGATAAGAAAATGATGGAGGGGCTCTCCACTAAATATCCTAAGGTACCTACGTTCTATCTTTTACCTAAGATCCATAGGGATGCCCTTAGTCCCCCGGGGCGTCCTATCGTGTCCGGCATAGAGGGCTTATGTGACCCAATATGTAAATTTATCGACTACCATCTTAAGACTATTGTGGAAACGCTGCCCTCTTATGTTCGTGACACGACGGACGTCCTGGGGAGAATTGATGGCATCTTTGTGGATCATGATATGCTGATTGTTGCAGCAGATGTGGAGAGCCTCTACACATGTATATCACATTCTGATGGTCTGAGAGCGGTCCGCCTGTTCCTGGAGATGGCCGGTCGTGATGGTGAGTTGAACCTATTCATCCTTGAGCTGCTCCACTTTGCCCTTACACACAATTTTTTTATTTTTAAGGATGTTTTTTATTTACAGCAGCGCGGCACTGCCATGGGGGCGGCCTGTGCTCCGGCCTACGCCAACCTCTTCCTCGGTATGTGGGAGAGGTTGGTGTTTGGTGACGGGGGCATTAGTGCCAGCTCCCATGTGCAGTGCTGGCTTCGGTATATTGATGATGTGTTGTTCTTTTGGCAGGGCACAGTGGAGCAGCTTGATGATTTTATGGGCCAACTCAATAACAACGACTTAAACATCAGGCTGACGTACAAGCATAGCAGCAGGTGCATTGACTTTCTGGATATCAACATTGAGGTGGATTCATCTTCTTATATCCAGACCAGTATGTATCGTAAATCCACCTCGGTCAATGCCCTGCTGCATGCATCTTCAGCCCACACTGCTGCCACTATACGTGCCATCCCGACTGGCCAATTCTTGAGGGTGATGCGGATTTGCTCTACAGACCAGTCTTTTGAAAAACAGGCCGTGGACCTCAAACGCCGTTTCCAGGATAGCGGCTATAGTAACCGTTGCATTAAGCGGGGTTACTTACGTGCGAAAAAAACTTCTCGCACGGGACTGCTGCACTATAGTAATAAACAACAACAGCCACTGACCAATCTTCCCATCCGTTTTATAGGAACATTTAATAACCAATGGCAGACGATGAGGGACATCCTCAGTAGACACTGGCCTGTTCTACGTACAGATCCCATCCTGGCGGATATACTTCCTTCAGGCCCCCTTATGACTGCTCGACGCTCCAAAAATCTCCGCGACATCTTGGCAAGGAGCCACTATGTACCTCCATTGCCCAATCCTTTTGGCTCCCGTGGTCCGACACATGGATGTTTTCCTTGTGGAAGATGCGTAGCATGTCCAAATATCCTCCGTGCCACGACTTTTTCTTCATCTGATGGAACACGGACTTTGGACATACGGCACTATATCACGTGTACGACTACATACGTGATCTATTATGCCACTTGCCCGTGCTCTCTGGTGTACATAGGGCTCACGTCACGTGAGCTGCGTGTACGTACCAGGGAGCACGTTCGGGACATTTGTGCTGCCTCTGGGGTCGCTGACGTGGGCCTCCTGAAGACGTTACCGCGGCACTTCAGGAGCTTTCATGGATGCGACCCGTCAGGACTCAAAATTAGAGGCATTGATGTTGTTCGTGGGGGATCCCGAGGGGGTGATCTTAAGAAAAGGCTAGCTCAAGTTGAAGCTCGCTGGATTACCACTCTCGGGACCCTCACACCTAATGGTTTAAATGAGAACATCAGCTTTGCCTCTTTTCTATAGGGACATTGATTCCATGCATTTTTCTTCCTCCTTTTCTTTTTCTTTATATTTTTTTCTATATCATCTGGTTTTTTATATATGTGTTTTATATTGTTTTTAATTTTGTTTAATAATCTCTTCTACCCCTAATCAATGGGGTCCACCTGGCATGTTCCTTGGTTGTTTGCCTACTGGATTTCTCATATTTTGTTATTTATCTTCATATCTAGTATCATCCGATCTGTTCTGATTTTCCATTTGGCCCCCTGGACGCAGTCTTTTTCCATGGCAACAGCGAGTCATCTCATCAATCAAGAACCTCAGCTATGAAAATTATGAATACCCATATAATGGACTATTATTTGATTCCTTGGATGTTATTATACGTTTGTTATATAGTGCCGTCAGCTAGATGATCTGGTGGGTGTTGGGCTGCACATAATTATGTTGGGTGACCATCCTTGGCATTTTTTGTAGGAATATTAGTGGTTAGTTGTTACATCTCTCTAGCCCGCGCTAGAATGCATCATAGGGATTCCCCCCTTTTTTCTTTCTGATTAAGAAATAACCCTAACTCTAACTTGTTCTGCCGGTATGGCGTCCCTTACCCCGCTTTGACTCACTGTGAGCGCCTTCGCTTTACCCTTTGGTTGCGCGTACCAGGGGTGATGTGGTTGTGTATTATGGTGTGTCACGGCGGGAGGTGGGACTGGCCAACCGACACAGCATTTTATTCCATTTTGCTCTTCCCCTGTATATTCATAGCCCGTAGTTCACATATAAAAAATAAAAAAATAAAAAACTTTTTTGCGATGACCTTATAGGTATTTTCTATGATACCGGTATTTGGTATCTTATGACCAGACGTTTATTACGTACTAGATCTAATTACTATATATTCTATATGCCCCAGTTATAGTTATGGGGCCCGCATATCTACTGTGTACATCCCCATAAGCGATTCATTTCCAGTATCTAACAATCTGGCCTCACGCAGAGTGTGTCATCGCATGACACGCTGTCGTGGGCGGGATTTCCAGGAGTGTCTCCGTACGTGGCGTCTTCTACTCCTTCTGACCTATGGCTGGGTTGGGGCGCGTGGTCGCCATGGTTACGCGTCCGTGGCGTCACGCGCTCGTTCCTGGTCTGGTGGGGGGGAGGGACGTTTCATGCGTTCTGACTTCCTGGACTCCCGTGCACGGCACTGCCCATGTACTTTAGCGATTTTCGGCTAATTAAATAGGCACGCATATATTTTCTTTATAATAAGGTCTGCTATAGGTGCCCTTGATGTGGTAATCTGGACCGCTTGGTTCATGGACCTTTTTGCGATGACTTTATATTACTCCCTATGATGCTGGTATTTGTTATTTTATGCCCGGTTACTTATCATGTATTAGATCCAACTATTATACACTCTATATGCCCCAGCTATAGCTATGGGGCTTGCTTATTATTGTATACACCCCTATAAATGATTTATTCCAAATACCCAATAGTCTGGCCTCACGCAGAGTGTGTCATCATATGATGCGCTGTTGTGGGCGGGATCTCCGGGAGTGTCTCCGTACGTGGCGTCCTTCACTCCTGCTGGCCCATGACTGGGTTGGAGCGCGTGGTCGCCATGGTTACGCGTCCTTGGCGTCACGCGCTGGCTCCTGGTCTGGGGAGGGACGTCTCGTGCATTCTGACTTCCTGGACTCCCATGCACGGCACTGTTTATGTACTTTAGCGCCTTTTTGCCACTTAAAAAGATATGGAGATACTCTCCTTATTTAAAAAAGCCTGCTATGGGTGTTCTTAATGTTATACTTTGGATCGATCGCTGAGGATTCATTTTATTTTAAGCCACATGGAAATCCCATATGATTGACAAGCGTCCACAGTGGGCCATGAGCCTATCAGATCATGGATGAGTTGCTTTACCAGCCCTCCCATGTACTTCCTGTTTGGGAAGCTAACACCTGATGGTAATAGAAACTATCCAGTAGGCTATTTATACCCAGTAGGTTTACAATGCCAGTAGGGTCTCCTCCTTGAGAAAGCAACAACACCTCGCGAAACGCGCGTTGGTGGTGATCCCTTCCTCCTTTTTGGGTATGTGCATCATGTGATTTTATATATTTGATGTCTATGGCTGGTCTTCTTGTGGGCATGTGGTTTTTATTTGAGATTTTCTCTCTGACAGTGGACATTTTCTATGATATGCATTTGCACTTTAATTTTTGTGGTTAATTGTCTGCCTGAGTATTGTTGGCAACCATTGGCCTTTGGGTGGAAATTGCTGATATGGTTTTCTACATATCTGGGTGGGGTTGGACTCCACTATTATATATACTGCAATTGTCAGTTTAATGGAGTACTGATATGTTCAACCTACCCCAGTGTGTTTGATTTACCCTCAGCATAACCTCACATTTCCTCTTTTCCACGACTAGAGGATTGTAAAGCATTCAGCACCTCTCCTCCCACGGCTAATTGTTTCCTCCATTGTTTTAAAACCGCATGCCTCTCCCACGACTAGTTGAGAGTGTGAACAATAGATATCACTACTATATTACATCGATTTGAATGGTTTAATTGAATAACCTTATACGCTCTCCTCTCCCACGGCTATTGATAACAACTATACTGTATATTTTTATCACATTGTATGCCCCCCATGATTTAGTGGTAGTTTTTAACTTCCTTTTATTGCTGTTTTGCGTTTGTCTCTTTCTTGATAATAAATAAATTTCTATTTGCATACACACTCGTTTGTTCTCCGTTTTTGTATGCCATTACGAGTGGTGCATGTACTCCGCCAGCGCAAGTGTACTGGCGGAGTATTTACCTTATGGCTCAACCTTTGAGAAATTGTTTCATAATGTCGTTCCTCTTCCAGACTTTTCAGCTCGTCCTTCCTGAAGAAGTGAGGCCGGACAGCAGCACAGCCAGGAGGTCACAGACAACCGGGCATTTGGTGGTCACTATGCCAAAGGTACCTGCAAACCCACCGATCAGATGAGGCTCCCCGTACTCACTGTTTAGTTCCAGGCAAATAATATACATAGTAGAAAAAATAGTGGACTTCTTAGGACATAAATTGGGCATCACTGGGTGTCTGTTAGTGGTACACTGATACACTATAGGTTTAGGTATAGGTCCTTTTATTGCTGTTTTGCGTTTGTCTCTTTTTTGATAATAAATAAATTTCTATTTGCATATACACTCGATTGTTCTCCATTTTTGTATGTCATTACGAGTGGTGCATGTACTCCGCCAGCGCAAGTGTACTGGCGGAGTATTTACCTTATGGCTCAACCTTTGAGAAATTGTTTCATAATATGTGTTTCTGTGTTGTTCACAGTATTATCTCTCATGAGCATGGACTTTCGTGCCCGCGACAAGGCATGGCACGCACGCTTTAATGATGTCCTGAATGACCACCGCAACAGCACAACCAGTGATACTAACTCTCCTAATTATGAGACTACTATATCTAAATACAAAGAACTTTTAAAGAAAAGGTTAAAGATATGCTGGAATCGGGCCCTTTTGACACGTTACATTGATGGGGACATGATCCCCCGCGGACTCCGTGTCCAGATCTTCCCTTCTTTCCCGGTGGAGGATCCCTCCTTCCGGGAGAAGTGGGAGTCTCTGGCTCACGGTTGTTCTAAGGGGTTCCTGTCTCTATTAAGAGATCACAACAGCACTTCCCTGTCCTCTATGGAGATGGAGCTAGAGGGATTGGAACAAACCATAAAAAAACATTGTACTATAGAGCGAATTACCAGGATGGATGCGGAGATAGAACAGGAGATTTCCAAATTAGAAAAAGAAATTAGCGGTCAAAAACTTAAAAAAAAATAAAATATATATAATAGGGATTTGTCGGATTACACCAATGCAGCCGTCTATAGGTGGCACTCTAGGTCACGTTCAGGATTCCGGACAAGAACTGCATCTCGAGGGCTATCCAATTCTATGTCTTCATTAATTTCTGTTGGAGACTCATCTTCTGGGGCGTCAAGTAGTGCATGTGAGCTGGAACAAAGTGTGGGAGCTAGAGTTAGGACCACACGTAACAAACAAATATCCGTAAAACAAAACGATAAAGCAGGAAAAGATAGATTACAGGTAATCAATCTGTCCACACGCAATCTCTCTGACGCCCAATTAGATGTACTCTCCAGGGGTTTGACATTCTCCCCGACTAATAATTTTGACTTTTTTTCAGCTTTAAAGGACATGCATTTATTTGCTCGCAAGATAGTTCTGAGAAAACTCCACCATAAGAAAGACAATTATGGGTTGGATAGCCCGGCGGAAAAGGAAGCTTTACAGTTACAGGTACTTGAAGATCTTTTACTTGAACAGGCCAGTGTCTCCACAGATGTGTTCCCCAAATCTCTACTGCCCAGATCTACCAGGTTCCCCCCCCTGTCCCTGTGCCCTGCTGTTGAAGTTTTCACCAAACTGGTGACAGATGAGTTCAAACATATTACCACCAGGAGACAGAGGGATAACTTAACTCAGAGACAAAGATCTGCTCTGATGGAATTGAGTAATGATAATAATATTGTGATCAAACCAGCAGACAAGGGGGGGAACATTGTGATCTGAGCAGTGGAGAAATATGAAAGGGAAGCTTTCCGTCAACTTCGTGACAAAAATACGTATTTGAGATTATCGTCTAACCCGTTGCAGCGGTTCATGTTGGAGCTTGATAAGATCCTGGAGACGGCGTGCGAGAAGGGCGTTATTGATAAGAAAATGATGGAGGGGCTCTCCACTAAATATCCTAAGGTACCTACGTTCTATCTTTTACCTAAGATCCATAAGGATGCCCTTAGTCCCCCGGGGCGTCCTATCGTGTCCGGCATAGAGGGCTTATGTGACCCAATATGTAAATTTATCGACTACCATCTTAAGACTATTGTGGAAACGCTGCCCTCTTATGTTCGTGACACGACGGACGTCCTGGGGAGAATTGATGGCATCTTTGTGGATCATGATATGCTGATTGTTGCAGCAGATGTGGAGAGCCTCTACACATGTATATCACATTCTGATGGTCTGAGAGCGGTCCGCCTCTTCCTGGAGATGGCCGGTCGTGATGGTGAGTTGAACCTATTCATCCTTGAGCTGCTCCACTTTGCCCTTACACACAATTTTTTTATTTTTAAGGATGTTTTTTATTTACAGCAGCGCGGCACTGCCATGGGGGCGGCCTGTGCTCCGGCCTACGCTAACCTCTTCCTCGGTATGTGGGAGAGGTTGGTGTTTGGTGACGGGGGCATTAGTGCCAGCTCCCATGTGCAGTGCTGGCTTCGGTATATTGATGATGTGTTGTTCTTTTGGCAGGGCACAGTGGAGCAGCTTGATGATTTTATGGGCCAACTCAATAACAACGACTTAAACATCAGGCTGACGTACAAGCATAGCAGCAGGTGCATTGACTTTCTGGATATCAACATTGAGGTGGATTCATCTTCTTATATCCAGACCAGTATGTATCGTAAATCCACCTCGGTCAATGCCCTGCTGCATGCATCTTCAGCCCACACTGCTGCCACTATACGTGCCATCCCGACTGGCCAATTCTTGAGGGTGAGGCGGATTTGCTCTACAGACCAGTCTTTTGAAAAACAGGCCGTGGACCTCAAACGCCGTTTCCAGGATAGCGGCTATAGTAACCGTTGCATTAAGCGGGGTTACTTACGTGCGAAAAAAACTTCTCGCACGGGACTGCTGCACTATAGTAATAAACAACAACAGCCACTGACCAATCTTCCCATCCGTTTTATAGGAACATTTAATAACCAATGGCAGACGATGAGGGACATCCTCAGTAGACACTGGCCTGTTCTACGTAGAGATCCCATCCTGGCGGATATACTTCCTTCAGGCCCCCTTATGACTGCTCGACGCTCCAAAAATCTCCGCGACATCTTGGCAAGGAGCCACTATGTACCTCCATTGCCCAATCCTTTTGGCTCCCGTGGTCCGACACATGGATGTTTTCCTTGTGGAAGATGCGTAGCATGTCCAAATATCCTCCGTGCCACGACTTTTTCTTCATCTAATGGAACACGGACTTTGGACATACGGCACTATATCACGTGTACGACTACATACGTGATCTATTATGCCACTTGCCCGTGCTCTCTGGTGTACATAGGGCTCACGTCACGTGAGCTGCGTGTACGTACCAGGGAGCACGTTCGGGACATTTGTGCTGCCTCTGGGGTCGCTGACGTGGGCCTCCTGAAGACGTTACCGCGGCACTTCAGGACCTTTCATGGATGCGACCCGTCAGGACTCAAAATTAGAGGCATTGATGTTGTTCGTGGGGGATCCCGAGGGGGTGATCTTAAGAAAAGGCTAGCTCAAGTTGAAGCTCGCTGGATTACCACTCTCGGGACCCTCACACCTAATGGTTTAAATGAGAACATCAGCTTTGCCTCTTTTCTATAGGGACATTGATTCCATGCATTTTTCTTCCTCCTTTTCTTTTTCTTTATATTTTTTTCTATATCATCTGTTTTTTTATATATGTGTTTTATATTGTTTTTAATTTTGTTTAATAATCTCTTCTACCCCTAATCAATGGGGTCCACCTGGCATGTTCCTTGGTTGTTTGCCTACTGGATTTCTCATATTTTGTTATTTATCTTCATATCTAGTATCATCCGATTTGTTCTGATTTTCCATTTGGCCCCCTGGACGCAGTCTTTTTCCATGGCAACAGCGAGTCATCTCATCAATCAAGAACCTCAGCTATGAAAATTATGAATACCCATATAATGGACTATTATTTGATTCCTTGGATGTTATTATACGTTTGTTATATAGTGCCGTCAGCTAGATGATCTGGTGGGTGTTGGGCTGCACATAATTATGTTGGGTGACCATCCTTGGCATTTTTTGTAGGAATATTAGTGGTTAGTTGTTACATCTCTCTAGCCCGCGCTAGAATGCATCATAGGGATTCCCCCCTTTTTTCTTTCTGATTAAGAAATAACCCTAACTCTAACTTGTTCTGCCGGTATGGCGTCCCTTACCCCGCTTTGACTCACTGTGAGCGCCTTCGCTTTACCCTTTGGTTGCACGTACCAGGGGTGATGTGGTTGTGTCTTATGGTGTGTCACGGCGGGAGGTGGCACTGGCCAACCGACACAGCATTTTATTCCATTTTGCTCTTCCCCTGTATATGCATAGCCCGTAGTTCACATATAAAAAATAAAAAACTTTTTTGCGATGACCTTATAGGTATTTTCTATGATACCGGTATTTGGTATCTTATGACCAGACGTTTATTACGTACTAGATCTAATTACTATATATTCTATATGCCCCAGTTATAGTTATGGGGCCCGCATATCTACTGTGTACATCCCCATAAGCGATTCATTTCCAGTATCTAACAATCTGGCCTCACGCAGAGTGTGTCATCGCATGACGCGCTGTCGTGGGCGGGATTTCCAGGAGTGTCTCTGTACGTGGCGTCTTCTACTCCTTCTGACCTATGGCTGGGTTGGGGCGCGTGGTCGCCATGGTTACGCGTCCGTGGCGTCACGCGCTCGTTCCTGGTCTGGTGGGGGGGAGGGACGTTTCATGCGTTCTGACTTCCTGGACTCCCGTGCACGGCACTGCCCATGTACTTTAGCGATTTTCGGCTAATTAAATAGGCACGGATATATTTTCTTTATAATAAGGTCTGCTATAGGTGCCCTTGATGTGGTAATCTGGACCGCTTGGTTCATGGACCTTTTTGCGATGACTTTATATTACTCCCTATGATGCTGGTATTTGTTATTTTATGCCCGGTTACTTATCATGTATTAGATCCAACTATTATACACTCTATATGCCCCAGCTATAGCTATGGGGCTTGCTTATTATTGTATACACCCCTATAAATGATTTATTCCAAATACCCAATAGTCTGGCCTCACGCAGAGTGTGTCACCATATGATGCGCTGTTGTGGGCGGGATCTCCGGGAGTGTCTCCGTACGTGGCGTCCTTCACTCCTGCTGGCCCATGACTGGGTTGGAGCGCGTGGTCGCCATGGTTACGCGTCCTTGGCGTCACGCGCTGGCTCCTGGTCTGGGGAGGGACGTCTCGTGCGTTCTGACTTCCTGGACTCCCGTGCACGGCACTGTTTATGTACTTTAGCGCCTTTTTGCCACTTAAAAAGATATGGAGATACTCTCCTTATATAAAAAAGCCGGCTTTGGGTGTTCTTAATGTAATACTTTGGATCGATCGCTGAGGATTCATTTTATTTTAAGCCACATGGAAATCCCATATGATTGACAAGCGTCCACAGTGGGCCATGAGCCTGATCCAGATCATGGATGAGTTGCTTTACCAGCCCTCCCATGTACTTCCTGTTTGGGAAGCTAACACCTGATGGTAATAGAAACTATCCAGTAGGCTATTTATACCCAGTAGGTTTACAATGCCAGTAGGGTCTCCTCCTTGAGAAAGCAACAACACCTCGCGAAACGCGCGTTGGTGGTGATCCCTTCCTCCTTTTTGGGTATGTGCATCATGTGATTTTATATATTTGATGTCTATGGCTGGTCTTCTTGTGGGCATGTGGTTTTTATTTGAGATTTTCTCTCTGACAGTGGACATTTTCTATGATATGCATTTGCACTTTAATTTTTGTGGTTGTCTGCCTGAGTATTGTTGGCAACCATTGGCCTTTGGGTGGAAATTGCTGATATGGTTTTCTACATATCTGGGTGGGGTTGGACTCCACTATTATATATACTGCAATTGTCAGTTTAATGGAGTACTGATATGTTCAACCTACCCCAGTGTGTTTGATTTACCCTCAGCATAACCTCACATTTCCTCTTTTCCACGACTAGAGGATTGTAAAGCATTCAGCACCTCTCCTCCCACGGCTAATTGTTTCCTCCATTGTTTTAAAACCGCATGCCTCTCCCACGACTAGTTGAGAGTGTGAACAATAGATATCACTACTATATTACATCGATTTGAATGGTTTAATTGAATAACCTTATACGCTCTCCTCTCCCACGGCTATTGATAACAACTATACTGTATATTTTTATCACATTGTATGCCCCCCATGATTTAGTGGTAGTTTTTAACTTCCTTTTATTGCTGTTTTGCGTTTGTCTCTTTTTTGATAATAAATAAATTTCTATTTGCATATACACTCGATTGTTCTCCGTTTTTGTATGCCATTACGAGTGGTGCATGTACTTCACCAGTGCAAGTGTACTGGCGGAGTATTTACCTTATGGCTCAACCTTTGAGAAATTGTTTCATAATGTTGTTCCTCTTCCAGACTTTTCAGCTCGTCCTTCCTGAAGAAGTGAGGCCGGACAGCAGCACAGCCAGGAGGTCACAGACAACCGGGCATTTGGTGGTCACTATGCCAAAGGTACCTGCAAACCCACCGATCAGATGAGGCTCCCCGTACTCACTGTTTAGTTCCAGGCAAATAATATACATAGTAGAAAAAATAGTGGACTTCTTAGGACATAAATGGGCATCACTGGGTGTCTGTTAGTGGTACACTGATACACTATAGGTTTTGTGATATATTTGGGTTTGTTATAAGCCATGGGAGTCTCATCGGTGCAGAAAAACAAACAGTGAGTTCACCGCTCAGCCTTAAGATTAAGCCACATGCAGGGCCGCCACTAGAAAGTTTTTGAACCCCATATAATTCAGTGGTCAGGGTACCCCCTGACTGTGCCTGACAGCGAAACTTGGGCTTAATGCAGAGATGTTAAGCAAAATTAAGTGATATAGCAGAGCCCAGCAATGTAGCAGAGCTAGTTATGAAAGGTTGCTCAATGTAAGCATGTTCAAAAGCCCAGCAGTGGGGAGGAGTCCAGCAATATAGCAGAGCCCAGTGATGTAGCAGAGCTGTGTATCTCAGCTTAATGAAGAGATGTTCAGAAGAATTAAGCGACGTAGCAGAGTCCAGTGATAAATCAGAACTAGGTATGACAGGTAGATATGTTCATCAATTGAACGAGGTAGCAGAACTGAGTATGTCAGGTGCCTCAATGTAAGTATGTATAGCAGAGCCCAGCCAGTGATGTAGCAGAGCTGGGTATGTCAGGTGCCTCAATGTAAGTTTGTTTAGCAGAGCCCAGCCAGTGATGTAGCAGAGCTGGGTATGCCAGGTGGCACAATGTAGAGAGGTGAAGTTACATTAATGTATTATGGGGTGGCAAAAAAATACCAAATACCTGATACTCTAATGCTGCTCCGCCACCTGAGTCAACCTATACAGCCTTAGACTGTGACCTCCCGGTAGCATGCTGGGTTACCGGATTACAGAATACGATCATGTCCTACAGAAAACATATCAAGATGACAGATCAGAACAGATATTAGAAAGTAATATCTCGAAAACTGCCTTTGGGTCCCTACGAGAAAGGCCACTTTAATAAATTCTGACCCAAGCAAATTAAAGGGGTTCTTCAATTTGAACAATCCCAATTTGTAAAAATAATTATTAGACAATAAGTGGATCAGAAAGTGTCCCGAGCGATCAGATCTAATGTGTGGACAAACCTGGCAGCAAGTGTTGAGTTTCCCTACAGCGCCTCCAGTGGAGAAATGAAGTATTACACAGTGTCCGTCTGTATAATACAATCAGGGCAGGACGGGTCCTCCAGAGCGAGATGCGCCTTAAGAGAAGGGGATCCTCAACAGAAGACGCCCATCGTCTCCCTATTGGGAGTGTGTGTATGGACAGTGGATCTGAGCGGCCGCGGCGACCCGTCAGCTTGTGTCAGTACCGGCATCAATATTGTGAGTGATATATGCGGTTTGTAATCTCCCCGGCTCTATGACAGCCACCAGGGGACAGGCGGACGGTATCAGCAGCTTCCCCAGAGTCCTAGCGGTCGTATTGATTGTGGTGTTACATAGATTGTGCGCTGCAGGGGAAGGATTTTCCAATGTTTTATGAAACAAGCATGGACGAGAGTATTAACTCTACAACATGTCATCCGAATCAGTGCCAAGTCCTGCCATAAAACCTCAGCCCCTTTACTGCCTCATATTGGCCCTCATCAGGGGTCGGCCATCCTGCCGCGAGGTCAGGGGTCCCAATGGCCTCCACCGCAGCAACGGAAATGGGGGAGAAATTCATGAAATGGATAGAGAGCAAAAATTCCTTTTAATCTGGAATCTATTGAAAATAAAGGGGGTCAGATTACCCAAATACATGACAAAAATAAGTGCTCCGTTATGAAAAAGTTGCATTATCTGTCACAAGGGGTATTTGAACAAAAGATCACAACTTTTTGCTCTTTTGTTAACGTCTGTAAAAATTGGGCTCTAGAAGGGAGCAGGACGGATAACATTTCACCAAAGTTACTGTTACACACTTGTCCCGGAGCTGGGCTCTGCGCTGCTCCTGTCTTAATCTTTGTGCACAGTAACCTTTAGGACATCTTACTGGATGACGGCGGCTTCCAGTTCCACAATTGCCTCACTGCGATTTCCACTATCACACAACCTGCCTGCAGTTATCAACACATCTTCCTGGCTGTCTGAGTCTTCCACTTCCACAGTTACCTGCCTGACTGCGATTTCCAGTATAGCACAACCTGCATGCGGTTTCCAGCATGTTTTCCTGGATGTCTGTGGCTTCTAGTTCCACAGTTACCTGACTGCGATTTCCAGTATAGCACAAGTTGCCTGCAGTTTCCAGCATGTTTTCCTGGACGTCTGTGGCTTCTAGTTCCACAGTTGCCTGACTGCGATTTCTAGTATCACACAACCTGCCTGCAGTTATCAGCACATCTTTTTGGCTGTCTGCGTCTTCCACTTCCACAGTTGCTTGCCTGACTGCGATTTCCAGTATAGCACAACCTGCCTGCGGTTTCCAGCATGTTTTCCTGGATGTCTATGGCTTCCAGTTCCACAGTTGCCTGACTGCAATTTCCAGTATAGCACAACCCGCCTTTGGTTTCCAGTACGTCTTTCCAACTGTCTGCAGCTTCCAGTTCCACAGTTAACTACCTGTCTGTGATTTCCAGTATCCTACAACTTCCCTGCAGTTTCAAGGATGTATTCCTGTAAATCTGCAGCTTCCAGTTCCACTGATCCCTACCTGTCTGTGATTTCCAGTTTCACACAACCTGCCTGCGGATTAAAGGAGATCTTCCAGGCTGTCTGCGGCTTCCAGTTCCACAGCTACCTACCTGCCTGCGATTTCCAGTATCGCACAATCTGTCTGTGGTTTCCAGGACGTCTTCTGGCCGTCTGCGGCTTCCATGGTATTCAGACTTTCTGACTGTACTGTTTGTAGTATTTTTTAATGAATAAAGGAGTCTGAATTTTGTAGAACCGGACTCCAAGTTTTAATTCAGACTTTCTAGTTTCTCTAAAGTTCTGTCTACTATTTTTCCTTGGTTTTCTAGGACTTCTTCTACGTGTCCCCCTACGGTTTTGAGGACGTTTTCCTGGCTTGTGTGTGCTTTCTATATTATTAAGACTTTCTAGTTACTCCAGAGATTTGTCTGCTAGTTGTCTGCATTTTCCAGCATGTTTTCCTGGCTGTCTGCGGCTTCCAGATCCACAGTTACCTCCCTGCCTACGGTTTCCATCACGTCTTCCTGGCTGTCTGCGGCTTCCAGATCCACAGTTACCTGCCTGCCTGCGGTTTCCAGCATGTTTTCCTGGCTGTCTGCAGCCTCAAGATCCACAGTTAACTCCCTGCCTCCGGTTTCCATCACGTCTTCCTGCCTGTCCGCGGCTTTCAGATTCACAGTTACCTAGCTGCCTGCGGTTTCCAGCATGTTTTCCTTGCTGTCTGCGGCTTTGAGATCCACAGTTACCTCCCTGTCTGCGGTTTCCATCAAGTCTTCCTGGCTGTCTGCGGCTTTCAGATACACAGTTACCTCCCTGCCTGCGGTTTCCATCATGTCTTCCTGGCTGTCTGCGGTTTTCAGATCCACAGTTACCTCCATGCCTGCGGTTTCCATCACGTCTTCCTGGCTGTCTGCGGTTTTCAGATCCACAGTTACCTCCCTGCCTGCGGTTTCCATCACGTCTTCCTGGCTGTCTGCGGCTTCCAGATCCCCAGTTACCTCCCTGCCTGCGGTTTCCATTACGTCTTCCTGGCTGTCTGCGGCTTTCAGATCCACAGTTACCTCCCTGCCTGCGGTTTCCATCACGTCTTCCTGGCTGTCTGCGGCTTCCAGATCCCCAGTTACCTCCCTGCCTGCGGTTTCCATCAAGTCTTCCTGGCTGTCTGCGGCTTCCAGATCCACAGTTACCTCCCTGCCTGCGGTTTCCAGTATTGTACTACCTGCATTTGAGTTCCATCATCAACTATTTGCCTGCGGTCTCCAGTCCCTGTGCTGTCTGTGCCCATCTTTTGCACCATCATATAGACCAGGAAACCAGCGTACATTGTTGCTGAAATCCTTATGTCCTGGGGCATTGACATCTTAAAAGAAGCGCCAAATTTATTGAGCTTTGGGAATAAAACAGTTACATGATACCACAGTCTCAATTATCCCCCCCCCATCCCCCAGGGTGCACGGTGCAGCCTCATACCATGGCGCACAGTCAGGGACCCCCTAGTACGCAGCCACAGGGCACTCTGCGTTCCGCCATTTATATGGCTCCTTAATTTGCAGTTATTGCACCCTCTATAAGATATTTAGCTCCGATGATCCTTTTTTTTGTACGGAGTTGTATCAGATTATGTTACTTTCTTATTCTGGACAAAATTCTGAAAATTCCAACACCCCAAATGCCAAAAAACTTTCAAAACATCACCACGTTCCATTTCTAACATGGATAGAAATGGCGCATGAACTGTGCAAACAGATCCGCACACACCGAGTCATATTTATTTACAGAATTATCAGAGAGATTTCCTTTTAATCAATACCGGCTAATTTCTCCGTCCCCTGTGGATGTGATCCCGGGATAGAAAACATCTGATCCAAGCCCTAAGAACTCTCCGCCATCAATAATTCATCCGCAGCTTTTATCCCGGAGTCAGATAAACACACAAGGTTTTCTCCTCATCAGCATTTCCAGTCCCCACACACCATTATTGTGTAACCGCACACGGACCGCACTCACTTTATTATCTGATCTAAGAGGGAAATAAAAGTAGAAAAATGGAAAAGTAACAACCAAAGAGCAAGCTTGGAAGTATTGTGGACTGGTTAAGGTCTCCAAACATGCCCAGCTGCTACAGCTCCAATGAAAAGTATTCAAACCCTTTAGTGATTTTGGTTTATTAGCAAAATTTACAAAATTTCTACTGTTTGCAATAAACCAATCAAACAAGAACAACGATGTTGTCACCAGGGACCAGTAGTCACAAGTTGTAGGAGTGCAGACTGAAAGGAGGCTGTCACCAGGGACCGGTGGTCACAAGTTGTAGGAGTGCAGACTGAAAGGAGGCTGTCACCAGGGACCAGTGGTCGTAAGTTGTAGGAGTGCAGACTGAAAGGAGGTTGTCACCATGGACTCGAATTCAATGATGTTACTATACAAGCATCTTCGAGCGGTGATTTAAGTACTAATGTTTTTCGGAAAAAAACGTCCACAAACACTTTATTACATGCGTCCTCTTGCCATCTTCCATCTACTATTAAGAGCATACCGACTTCGCAATTTCTGCGAGCAAAGAGAATTTGTTCAACACAGGAAAATTTTCAGGCCCAGGCTAATGAGCTTACAAACCGATTTTTTGCCAGAGGATATAGTCGGAGATGCATACGCAAAGGCTTTAGGAGGGCAAATAACATCTTCAGAAACCAACTGCTTTACTCCACCCATAATAGGGTCAGCAAAGAACAACCAGTGAGATTAATAACAACGTATAACAACAAGTGGAATGATTTTGTATCTATCCTGAGAAAACATTGGAATGTATTATTGGTTGATCCATCATTAAGGAACTGTTTGCCAGATCGACCATTGGTGACAGCGAAACGTGCCAAAAATCTTAAAGATCTTCTAGTGAGGAGTCACTATATGGGCTCCAATAAGGAAATAAAGACAAAGCTTACTCCTGTTTTTTTCCCCTGTGGGATGTGTAAGGGTTGCCTAAATATGACTCGAGCAAAGACCTTTAGTGGCAACCGGAATTCAAAGGAATTTGATATTCGGAAACATCTATCTTGCACGTCCAAAAATGTGATATATCAAGCCAAATGTGGTTGTAATAAATACTACATAGGACTCACCACTAGGGAATTAAAAATCAGGGTACGAGAGCACGTGCGAGATATTGAAAAATCTAAAGAGGCTCGCGAAGGGGAACATCTTAAAACGCTACCGAGACATTATAAACAGTTTCATAACTCTAATCCAATATCTCTTCAAATCAAGGCAATCGACCAAATTCAAATTGATTCTAGGGGTGGAGATGTAGGGGCATTACTAGGAAGACTGGAGAGCAAATGGATTTATATGCTGAATACAGTATCACCAATGGGCTTAAACGAACATTTTGGGTTCAGTTCTTTTTTATAAGTAGAGACTTAGGTAGTTGACAAGGGCGGGCTACATTAATTTTAATTTTGGATTTTAGTATTAGTTTTAGCTTTTTATTAGGTTATAAGCAATTGCACGAATCATGAGGGAGTTAAGCATAGAATTGCAGTCTAGTGAAGATCTCTTGAATGTTTTTCAGGTCATGGCCTCACTCCTACTCCTAACTCTTCAATATTATATGATGTGGTATATGTTGAATGTAACATTAATACTCTTTTGTCTTTTTATTATAAGATGGTACGTTCAATTCACCTGTGAGGTGTTTGACTTCGTATAGTAGCAGCCTCTGCACATGGAAATTTACTGATGGGAAATGGATCCAGTATACTACAAGCAAGGAATAAAGGCATAAGAACGGCCTCGGAAAATCGGATAGTCTTGATATGGACGATATAAAACTATAAAAATATTTTTTTTTTTCCATACACCATGGTCATGATGGAGTCTGTAATAATAGTGGGGATGAAGGCCATGGTGCGCATGCTTTTCTGTGGCCCTTGGTGTCTGCTTCCGGATCGTGGTCCTTGCATCTCGCCGCCGGCCCCCCGTCCCACCGGCACTTTGTGCCGTGGGGGTGGGCTGCCGGTTGCGGGATGTGGACCGGGATCGGAAGATGACTATTGACCAGTGGTCTTGGTTAAACATGCGCCAACAAAATGGCATTAATGGAGATTAATTGGGAGTTTTGTATAGGCTGACTGCAGGTTATTTTTAGGCTTTGTAGTGGGAGTATTTTTGAGTGTGTAACTTCAACCTTAACTGGGTAATAGTGTGCTTTTGTTGGCAATTAAGGGGGCAAATGTGCCATCCCAGGAGTATTGGGAATGTTTGAGCTTGCTCCATACTCACTAGTTATAACTGAGTGGACAGTTCAGAACTCGTTGAAATTGCACTGTCTGCGTTATGTACTATTGACATGTTGATCACCATATAAACCTGGTAATAGTACAAATATGCCTTAAGTGCGACTATGATATAATAGATGCGGTGGGGGTATTTATCTCGGATGTCATATTTCAATTACGATATTAGGAGCGGGCTGTATTGCTTTAAAATCCCACGGCATAGGAAGTGGCATGCTTTACGGTTCCGTCTTGAGCCGCAATGTGCGTGTCAAGGACGGGAAATAATGTTTTGATTGATGTGGGTGTTAGCTGAAGTCCCGTCCTAAATCCCCGGCTAGGTGTTTCACATGATGGGAACTGATGTACCTTCCGGGTGTGAGCTGAACCGCATTTGCGTTCCATTGATCGGAAATGACACATGAGCTAATGCCGGATCCAGTTTAAGTCCCGCCCTCACTTCCGGTTACGTCACATATCTCCCACGGCATTTAAACCCCGGAATTGATTCAGTGCACCACACGTTCCCTGAGGAAGAAGGTGAAACGCGCGTCGGAACGGGAGAAGTGGCGCTATCACGGGCACCTTATATTGGTTAGTAATGTTGCATGATTGTACTGCCATATGGTTATTATTGATGGTAACTGGACATTAAGAGACCTTGAAATCACCTATTAGGTAACCAAGTGACTGATATTGAGTTACTTTCCGGTTTTCGGAGGCATGGTGGCGGATTAGCCCTGTATGTCGTACTGCACCTTGTTGCACCTATTACTTATTACTCTGTATACCGGTCAGTAACGCTGCAGCACTTGTACTGCCTTATGTTTAATTCTTTGTAATAGAAGGCTTTGAGAGATATTGCTGTAGGCTTCAGTCAGGTTACCAATTTACTACTTATGGGGTACTTCCCTGAATTCAGGGGCATGGTGGACAACTAATCTAGCAAGCTAGGTCTATGCAGCTGTTTTGTATTTACTACTATTAACTTTACAATTGTGTCCCTTGGTGGTATCCACCTCAGTTGTGCATACCTTGCTTATTTTTATCATGTGTGTTATTTTTGATAATAAAAATTTTCATGTTTTGGAATAAAGCCACTGTGTCGTGCAATTTATAGCTTTCTTATTTTGCAGCATTTTTTTTACACCCCCCTACATTTTTTGCTTGGTGCTGTAGTTATTGGTTTTCTAGATATCTACCTATTTGTTTTCGTAGAATGCAGAATGAAGGGTCCCATGAATGATGATCACACACAGAAATGTTGGAAAGGATAACTTTACAATTTTGGAGGGTCTTATCTCAGCCGGACTCTACTCATGCTGCATGTCGTTCCTCTTCCAGACTTTTCAGCTCGTCCTTCCTGAAGAAGTGAGGCCGGACAGCAGCACAGCCAGGAGGTCACAGACAACCGGGCATTTGGTGGTCACTATGCCAAAGGTACCTGCAAACCCACCGATCAGATGAGGCTCCCCGTACTCACTGTTTAGTTCCAGGCAAATAATATACATAGTAGAAAAATAGTGGACTTCTTAGGACATAAATGGGCATCACTGGGTGTCTGTTAGTGGTACACTGATACACTATAGGTTTTGTGATATATTTGGGTTTGTTATAAGCCATGGGAGTCTCATCGGTGCAGAAAAACAAACTTTGAGTTCACCGCTCGGCCTTAAGATTAAGCCACATGCAGGGCCGCCACTAGAAAGTTTTTGAACCCCATATAATTCAGTGGTCAGGGTACCCCCTGACTGTGCCTGACAGCGAAACTTTGAATTTGCCCCTGAAATCTCCCTAGTAACACTGCTCCAGCATTATCATCATCATCATTATAATGTGGTACTTCTCTCCTGGTAAGGTGGGTCTTCAAAGCCTTTGGCCCTAATGAACAGTAGTTGGGCAGCAAGGACTAACGCCATGGGTGCAGCAAAGCGATCCAGTTGGCATGGCGGATTCTGTAGAGACTTCTCCCGTGCAGCAGAGTCGTAGTCCACTAGGAATCCAGAGATTACAGAGGAATAATGATGAAGCAAAATCAGGATAGTGGCATAGAGTAGATTTAGTGATGAGGTAGAGGACGGTATATGTGGAATGGGTAAACAGTATAGCAGAGCCCAATGATGGGTATACCCAGGGGCTCAATGTGGTGATGGTCACCAGAGTCTAGCGATGCAGCAGAGCTGTGTATGTCAGGTAGCTCAAATTAGAGTTGATAAGGAAAGTAGCAGTGCCCAGTGATATAGCAGAGCTGGATATGTCATTGGGCTTAATGCAGAGATGTTAAGCAAAATTAAGTGATATAGCAGAGCCCAGCAATGTAGCAGAGCTAGTTATGAAAGGTTGCTCAATGTAAGCATGTTCAAAAGCCCAGCAGTGGGGAGGAGTCCAGCAATATAGCAGAGCCCAGTGATGTAGCAGAGCTGTGTATCTCAGCTTAATGAAGAGATGTTCAGAAGAATTAAGCGACGTAGCAGAGTCCAGTGATAAATCAGAACTAGGTATGACAGGTAGATATGTTCATCAATTGAACGAGGTAGCAGAACTGAGTATGTCAGGTGCCTCAATGTAAGTATGTATAGCAGAGCCCAGCCAGTGATGTAGCAGAGCTGGGTATGTCAGGTGCCTCAATGTAAGTATGTTTAGCAGAGCCCAGCCAGTGATGTAGCAGAGCTGGGTATGCCATGTGGCACAATGTAGAGAGGTGAAGTTACATTAATGTATTATGGGGTGGCAAAAAAATACCAAATACCTGATACTCTAATGCTGCTCCGCCACCTGAGTCAACCTATACAGCCTTAGACTGTGACCTCCCGGTAGCATGCTGGGTTACCGGATTACAGAATACGATCATGTCCTACAGAAAACATATCAAGATGACAGATCAGAACAGATATTAGAAAGTAATATCTCGAACACTGCCTTTGGGTCCCTACGAGAAAGGCCACTTTAATAAATTCTGACCCAAGCAACTTAAAGGGGTTCTTCAACTTGAACAATCCCAATTTGTAAAAATAATTATTAGACAATAAGTGGATCAGAAAGTGTCCCGAGCGATCAGATCTAATGTGTGGACAAACCTGGCAGCAAGTGTTGAGTTTCCCTACAGCACCTCCAGTGGAGAAATGAAGTATTACACAGTGTCCGTCTGTATAATACAATAAGGGCAGGACGGGTCCTCCAGAGCGAGACGCGCCTTAAGAGAAGGGGATCCTCAACAGAAGACGCCCATCGTCTCCCTATTGGGAGTGTGTGTATGGACAGTGGATCTGAGCGGCCGCGGCGACCCGTCAGCTTGTGTCAGTACCGGCATCAATATTGTGAGTGATATATGCGGTTTGTAATCTCCCCGGCTCTATGACAGCCACCAGGGGACAGGCGGACGGTATCAGCAGCTTCCCCAGAGTCCTAGCGGTCGTATTGATTGTGGTGTTACATAGATTGTGCGCTGCAGGGGAAGGATTTTCCAATGTTTTATGAAACAACCATGGACGAGAGTATTAAATCTACAACATGTCATCCGAATCAGTGCCAAGTCCTGCCATAAAACCTCAGCCCCTTTACTGCCTCATATTGGCCCTCATCAGGGGTCGGCCATCCTGCCGCGAGGTCAGGGGTCCCAATGGCCTCCACCGCAGCAACAGAAATGGGGGAGAAATTCATGAAATGGATAGAGAGCAAAAATTCCTTTTAATCTGGAATCTATTGAAAATAAAGGGGGTCAGATTACCCAAATACATGGCAAAAATAAGTGCTCCGTTATGAAAAAGTTGCATTATCTGTCACAAGGGGTATTTGAACAAAAGATCACAACTTTTTGCTCTTTTGTTAACGTCTGTAAAAATTGGGCTCTAGAAGGGAGCAGGACGGATAACATTTCACCAAAGTTACTGTTACACACTTGTCCCGGAGCTGGGCTCTGCGCTGCTCCTGTCTTAATCTTTGTGCACAGCAACCTTTAGGACATCTTACTGGATGTTCCACAATTGCCTCACTGCGATTTCCACTATCACACAACCTGCCTGCAGTTATCAACACATCTTCCTGGCTGTCTGAGTCTTCCACTTCCACAGTTACCTGCCTGACTGCGATTTCCAGTATAGCACAACCTGCCTGCGGTTTCCAGCATGTTTTCCTGGATGTCTGTGGCTTCTAGTTCCACAGTTACCTGACTGCGATTTCCAGTATAGCACAAGTTGCCTGCAGTTTCCAGCATGTTTTCCTGGACGTCTGTGGCTTCCAGTTCCACAGTTGCCTGACTGCGATTTCTAGTATCACACAACCTGCCTGCAGTTATTAGCACATCTTTTTGGCTGTCTGCGTCTTCCACTTCCACAGTTGCTTGCCTGACTGTGATTTCCAGTATAGCACAACCTGCCTGCGGTTTCCAGCATGTTTTCCTGGATGTCTATGGCTTCCAGTTCCACAGTTGCCTGACTGCAATTTCCAGTATAGCACAACCTGCCTTTGGTTTCCAGTACGTCTTTCCAACTGTCTGCAGCTTCCAGTTCCACAGATAACTACCTGTCTGTGATTTCCAGTATCCTACAACTTCCCTGCAGTTTCAAGGATGTATTCCTGTAAATCTGCAGCTTCCAGTTCCACTGATCCCTACCTGTCTGTGATTTCCAGTTTCACACAACCTGCCTGCGGATTAAAGGAGATCTTCCTGGCTGTCTGCGGCTTCCAGTTCCACAGCTACCTACCTGCCTGCGATTTCCAGTATCGCACAATCTGTCTGTGGTTTCCAGGACGTCTTCTGGCCGTCTGCGGCTTCCATGGTATTCAGACTTTCTGACTGTGCTGTTTGTAGTATTTTTTAATGAATAAAGGAGTCTGAATTTTGTAGAGCCGGACTCCAAGTTTTAATTCAGACTTTCTAGTTTCTCCAAAGTTCTGTCTACTATTTTTTCTTGGTTTTCTAGGACTTCTTCTACGTGTCCCCCTACGGTTTTGAGGACGTTTTCCTGGCTTGTGTGTGCTTTCTATATTATTAAGACTTTCTAGTTACTCCAGAGATTTGTCTGCTACTTGTCTGCATTTCCAGCATGTTTTCCTGGCTGTCTGCGGCTTCCAGATCAACAGTTACCTCCATGCCTACGGTTTCCATCACGTCTTCCTGGCTGTCTGCGGCTTCCAGATCCACAGTTACCTGCCTGCCTGCGGTTTCCAGCATGTTTTCCTGGCTGTCTGCAGCCTCAAGATCCACAGTTAACTCCCTGCCTCCGGTTTCCATCACGTCTTCCTGGCTGTCCGCGGCTTTCAGATTCACAGTTACCTAGCTGCCTGCGGTTTCCAGCATGTTTTCCTTGCTGTCTGCGGCTTTGAGATCCACAGTTACCTCCCTGTCTGCGGTTTCCATCAAGTCTTCCTGGCTGTCTGCGGCTTTCAGATCCAGTTACCTCCCTGCCTGCGGTTTCCATCATGTCTTCCTGGCTGTCTGCGGTTTTCAGATCCACAGCTACCTCCCTGCCTGCGGCTTCCATCACGTCTTCCTGGCTGTCTGCGGCTTTCAGATCCACAGTTACCTCCCTGCCTGCGGTTTCCATCACGTCTTCCTGGCTGTCTGCGGTTTTCAGATCCAGTTACCTCCCTGCCTGCGGTTTCCATCACGTCTTCCTGGCTGTCTGCGGCTTCCAGATCCCCAGTTACCTCCCTGCCTGCGGTTTCCATCACATCTTCCTGGGTGTCTGCGGCTTTCAGATCCACAGTTACCTCCCTGCCTGCGGTTTCCATCACGTCTTCCTGGCTGTCTGCGGCTTCCAGATCCCCAGTTACCTCCCTGCCTGCGGTTTCCATCAAGTCTTCCTGGCTGTCTGCGGCTTCCAGATCCACAGTTACCTCCCTGCCTGCGGTTTCCATCACGTTTTCCTGGCTGTCTGCGGCTTCCAGATCCACAGTTACCTCCCTGCCTGCGGTTTCCAGTATTGTACTACCTGCATTTGAGTTCCATCATCAACTATTTGCCTGCGGTCTCCAGTCCCTGTGCTGTCTGTGCCCATCTTTTGCACCATCATATAGACCAGGAAACCAGCGTACATTGTTGCTGAAATCCTTATGTCCTGGGGCATTGACATCTTAAAAGAAGCGCCAAATTTATTGAGCTTTGGGAATAAAACAGTTACATGATACCACAGTCTCAATTATCCCCCCCCCCCATCCCCCAGGGTGCACGGTGCAGCCTCATACCATGGCGCACAGTCAGGGACCCCCAGTACGCAGCCACAGGGCACTCTGCGTTCCGCCATTTATATGGCTCCTTAATTTGCAGTTATTGCACCCTCTATAAGATATTTAGCTCCGATGATCCTTTTTTTTTGTACGGAGTTGTATCAGATTATGTTACTTTCTTATTCTGGACAAAATTCTGAAAATTCCAACACCCCAAATGCCAAAAAACTCCCAAAACATCAGCGCGTTCCATTTCTAACATGGATAGAAATGGCGCATGAACTGTGCAAACAGATCCGCAGACACCGAGTCATATTTATTTACAGAATTATCAGAGAAATTTCCTTTTAATCAATACCGGCTAATTTCTCCGTCCCCTGTGGATGTGATCCCGGGATAGAAAACATCTGATCCAAGCCCTAAGAACTCTCCGCCATCAATAATTCATCCGCAGCTTTTATCCCGGAGTCAGATAAACACACAAGGTTTTCTCCTCATCAGCATTTCCAGTCCCCACACACCATTATTGTGTAACCGCACACGGACCGCACTCACTTTATTATCTGATCTAAGAGGGAAATAAAGATAGAAAAATGGAAAAGTAACAACCAAAGAGCAAGCTTGGAAGTATTGTGGACTGGTTAAGGTCTCCCAACATGCCCAGCTGCTACAGCGCCAATGAAAAGTATTCAAACCCTTTAGTGATTTTGGTTTATTAGCAAAATTTACAAAATTTCTGTTTGCAATAAACCAATCAAACAAGAACAACGATGTTGTCACCAGGGACCAGTAGTCACAAGTTGTAGGAGTGCAGACTGAAAGGAGGCTGTCACCAGGGACCGGTGGTCACAAGTTGTAGGAGTGCAGACTGAAAGGAGGCTGTCACCAGGGACCAGTGGTCGCAAGTTGTAGGAGTGCAGACTGAAAGGAGGTTGTCACCATGGACTCGAATTCTTGGATGTTACTATACAAGCATCTTCGAGCGGTGATTTAAGTTCTAATGTTTTTCGGAAAAAAACGTCCACAAACACTTTATTACATGCGTCCTCTTGCCATCTTCCATCTACTATTAAGAGCATCCCGACTTCGCAATTTCTGCGAGCAAAGAGAATTTGTTCAACACAGGAAAATTTTCAGGCCCAGGCTAATGAGCTTACAAACCGATTTTTAGCCAGAGGATATAGTCGGAGATGCATACGCAAAGGCTTTAGGAGGGCAAATAACATCTCCAGAAACCAACTGCTTTACTCCACCCATAATAGGGTCAGCAAAGAACAACCAGTGAGATTAATAACAACGTATAACAACAAGTGGAATGATTTTGTATCTATCCTGAGAAAACATTGGAATGTATTATTGGTTGATCCATCATTAAGGAACTGTTTGCCAGATCGACCATTGGTGACAGCGAAACGTGCCAAAAATCTTAAAGATCTTCTAGTGAGGAGTCACTATATGGGCTCCAATAAGGAAATAAAGACAAAGCTTACTCCTGGTTTTTTCCCCTGTGGGATGTGTAAGGGTTGCCTAAATATGACTCGAGCAAAGATCTTTAGTGGCAACCGGAATTCAAAGGAATTTGATATTCGGAAACATCTATCTTGCACGTCCAAAAATGTGATATATCAAGCCAAATGTGGTTGTAATAAATACTACATAGGACTCACCACTAGGGAATTAAAAATCAGGGTACGAGAGCACGTGCGAGATATTGAAAAATCTAAAGAGGCTCGCGAAGGGGAACATCTTAAAACGCTACCGAGACATTATAAACAGTTTCATAACTCTAATCCAATATCTCTTCAAATCAAGGCAATCGACCAAATTCAAATTGATTCTAGGGGTGGAGATGTAGGGGCATTACTAGGAAGACTGGAGAGCAAATGGATTTATATGCTGAATACAGTATCACCAATGGGCTTAAACGAACATTTTGGGTTCAGTTCTTTTTTATAAGTAGAGACTTAGGTAGTTGACAAGGGCGGGCTACATTAATTTTAATTTTGGATTTTAGTATTAGTTTTAGCTTTTTATTAGGTTATAAGCAATTGCACGAATCATGAGGGAGTTAAGCATAGAATTGCAGTCTAGTGAAGATCTCTTGAATGTTTTTCAGGTCATGGCCTCACTTCTACTCCTAACTCTTCAATATTATATGATGTGGTATATGTTGAATGTAACATTAATACTCTTTTGTCTTTTTATTATAAGATGGTACGTTCAATTCATCTGTGAGGCGTTTGACTTCGTATAGTAGCAGCCTCTGCACATGGAAATTTACTGATGGGAAATGGATCCAGTATACTATAAGCAAGGAATAAAGGCATAAGAACGGCCTCGGAAAATCGGATAGTCTTGATATGGACGATATAAAACTATAAAAATATAAAACATTTTTTTTTTTCCATACACCATGGTCATGATGGAGTCTGTAATAATAGTGGGGATGAAGGCCATGGTGCGCATGCTTTTCTGTGGCCCTTGGTGTCTGCTTCCGGATCGTGGTCCTTGCATCTCGCCGCCGGCCCCCCGTCCCACCGGCACTTTGTGCCGTGGGGGTGGGCTGCCGGTTGCGGGATGTGGACCGGGATCGGAAGATGACTATTGACCAGTGGTCTTGGTTAAACATGCGCCAACAAAATGGCATTAATGGAGATTAATTGGGAGTTTTGTATAGGCTGACTGCAGGTTATTTTTATTTTTAGGCTTTGTAGTGGGAGTATTTTTGAGTGTGTAACTTAAACCTTAACTGGGTAATAGTGTGCTTTTGTTGGCAATTAAGGGGGCAAATGTGCCATCCCAGGAGTATTGGGAATGTTTGAGCTTGCTCCATACTCACTAGTTATAACTGAGTGGACAGTTCAGAACTCGTTGAAATTGCACTGTCTGCGTTATGTACTATTGACATGTTGATCACCATATAAACCTGGTAATAGTACAAATATGCCTTAAGTGCGACTATGATATAATAGATGCGGTGGGGGTATTTATCTCGGATGTCATATTTCAATTACGATATTAGGAGCGGGCTGTATTGCTTTAAAATCCCACGGCATAGGAAGTGGCATGATTTACGGTTCCGTCTTGAGCCGCAATGTGCGTGTCAAGGACGGGAAATAATGTTTTGATTGATGTGGGTGTTAGCTGAAGTCCCGTCCTAAATCCCCGGCTAGGTGTTTCACATGATGGGAACTGATGTACCTTCCGGGTGTGAGCTGAACCGCATTTGCGTTCCATTGATCGGAAATGACACATGAGTTAATGCCGGATCCAGTTTAAGTCCCGCCCTCACTTCCGGTTACGTCACATATCTCCCACGGCATTTAAACCCCGGAATTGATTCAGTGCACCACACGTTCCCTGAGGAAGAAGGTGAAACGCGCGTCGGAACGGGAGAAGTGGCGCTATCACGGGCACCTTATATTGGTTAGTAATGTTGCATGATTGTACTGCCATATGGTTATTATTGATGGTAACCGGACATTAAGAGACCTTGAAATCACCTATTAGGTAACCAAGTGACTGATATTGAGTTACTTTCCGGTTTTCGGAGGCATGGTGGCGGATTAGCCCTGTATGTCGTACTGCACCTTGTTGCACCTATTACTTATTACTCTGTATACCGGTCAGTAACGCTGCAGCACTTGTACTGCCTTATGTTTAGTTCTTTGTAATAGAAGGCTTTGAGAGATATTGCTGTAGGCTTCAGTCAGGTTACCAATTTACTACTTATGGGGTACTTCCCTGAATTCAGGGGCATGGTGGACAACTAATCTAGCAAGCTAGGTCTATGCAGCTGTTTTGTATTTACTACTATTAACTTTACAATTGTGTCCCTTGGTGGTATCCACCTCAGTTGTGCATACCTTGCTTATTTTTATCATGTGTTATTTTTGATAATAATAAAAATTTTCATGTTTTGGATATCTACTTATTTGTTTTCGTAGAATGCAGAATGAAGGGTCCCATGAATGATGATCACACACAGAAATGTTTGAAAGGATAACTTTACAATTTTGGAGGGTCTTATCTCAGCCGGACTCTACTCATGCTGCATGTTGTTCCTCTTCCAGACTTTTCAGCTCGTCCTTCCTGAAGAAGTGAGGCCGGACAGCAGCACAGCCAGGAGGTCACAGACAACCGGGCATTTGGTGGTCACTATGCCAAAGGTACCTGCAAACCCACCGATCAGATGAGGCTCCCCGTACTCCCTGCCTTTCTGCCCGGTGCTCATTGTTTGGGGTCATTATACCTGGAGCACTAGTGGGTAATGCATGCCAGACGTTTTTTGCCCACTACTAAAGGCTATTGATGTCGGCTTGATACCATGAGGAAAGCCAAACTAACCAAGAAAGAAAGTTTATGATACTGATGATGTGGATATGATGAAATCCTTCTTTCTTCCCCTGATGAACCCCTAAAGACATAAATAGGGGGGAAACGTGTCGGGATTGGGATTTGCTATCAGTGATCCTAACAGATAAGTTCCCTGTTGGGACTACATGCTATTATCTTGTTATCACTAATATCATCGGTATATTATTACCAATTTGCACTTGTATAGCTGTACAGGAACATATATATGTACAGTTGTAGGTTGGCTATCATATTTATGGTGACCAAGCCCTAGTAAATATTTTGCATGGATTTTCCAAGTTTGTTGCTAATACATCAATAAGCATCACGTCTTCTCCTTTATTCATAAAGGATAAGCTGTATCAGGGTTGCCAATCCAGGTAACCATATTGATAATGACCTTCTGACTATTTGCACCTTTATTTCTGGTGGTGGTTGTTCCTGCGACTTGCGGGTCAAAGGGACAGAATAGGGAAAGCCGACGAGGAGCGGGGGGTACCCAATAACTTATGGTGCACCTCCGCTGGTAGGTAGATAAAAGGGAGGGTCAGATTATCCCCCTCTTTACACCCCCTAGAATAATAGGGCATTCAATTTACAAAACTATATCATTGAAGTTATGTTATCTATAACTCTATCTTGAGTGTTGAGTAAATTAGAGCTCCCCCTATCACTTTGGCTCATACCTCTTTTTGCCCTTCCTTCCACCACACTTGACCAGTGTACTGGATCATATAAGAGTTACTGCGCTCTGTTTGGAGCATTTTTTAACATTTTGATATAATAAATATTGATTTTAGGAGTTTTTGTTTTGGTTTTTTGCACTATTACTCCTAGTTCTTCACTTGTTTTGGTTTCTTTTCTAGATATCTACCTATTTGTTTTCGTAGAATGCAGAATGAAGGGTCCCATGAATGATGATCACACACAGAAATGTTGGAAAGGATAACTTTACAATTTTGGAGGGTCTTATCTCAGCTGGACTCTACTCATGCTGCATGTCGTTCCTCTTCCAGACTTTTCAGCTCGTCCTTCCTGAAAAAGTGAGGCCGGACAGCAGCACAGCCAGGAGGTCACAGACAACCGGGCATTCGGTGGTCACTATGCCAAAGGTACCTGCAAACCCACCGATCAGATGAGGCTCCCCGTACTCACTGTTTAGTTCCAGGCAAATAATATACATAGTAGAAAAAATAGTGGACTTCTTAGGACATAAATGGGCATCACTGGGTGTCTGTTAGTGGTACACTGATACACTATAGGTTTTGTGATATATTTGGGTTTGTTATAAGCCATGGGAGTCTCATCGGTGCAGAAAAACAAACAGTGAGTTCACCGCTCAGCCTTAAGATTAAGCCACATGCAGGGCCGCCACTAGAAAGTTTTTGAACCCCATATAATTCAGTGGTCAGGGTACCCCCTGACTGTGCCTGACAGCGAAACTTTGAATTTGCCCCTGAAATCTCCCTAGTAACACTGCTCCAGCATTATCATCAAGTCTCTATCATTTAGGCCGGAATCAGACGGGGAATGTGGTACTTCTCTCCTGGTGAGGTGGGTCTTCAAAGCCTTTGGCCCTAATGAACAGTAGTTGGGCAGCAAGGACTAACGCCATGGGTGCAGCAAAGCGATCCAGTTGGCATGGTGGATTCTGTAGAGACTTCTCCCGTTCAGCAGAGTCGTAGTCCACTAGGAATCCAGAGATTACAGAGGAATAATGATGAAGCAAAATCAGGATAGTGGCATAGAGTAGATTTAGTGATGAGGTAGAGGACGGTATATGTGGAATGGGTAAACAGTATAGCAGAGCCCAATGATGAGTATACCCAGGGGCTCAATGTGGTGATGGTCACCAGAGTCTAGCGATGCAGCAGAGCTGTGTATGTCAGGTAGCTCAAATTAGAGTTGATAAGGAAAGTAGCAGTGCCCAGTGATATAGCAGAGCTGGATATGTCATTGGGCTTAATGCAGAGATGTTAAGCAAAATTAAGTGATATAGCAGAGCCCAGCAATGTAGCAGAGCTAGTTATGAAAGGTTGCTCAATGTAAGCATGTTCAAAAGCCCAGCAGTGGGGAGGAGTCCAGCAATATAGAAGAGCCCAGTGATGTAGCAGAGCTGTGTATCTCAGCTTAATGAAGAGATGTTCAGAAGAATTAAGCGACGTAGCAGAGTCCAGTGATAAATCAGAACTAGGTATGACAGGTAGATATGTTCATCAATTGAACGAGGTAGCAGAACTGAGTATGTCAGGTGCCTCAATGTAAGTATGTATAGCAGAGCCCAGCCAGTGATGTAGCAGAGCTGGGTATGTCAGGTGCCTCAATGTAAGTATGTTTAGCAGAGCCCAGCCAGTGATGTAGCAGAGCTGGGTATGCCAGGTGGCACAATGTAGAGAGGTGAAGTTACATTAATGTATTATGGGGTGGCAAAAAAATACCAAATACCTGATACTCTAATGCTGCTCCGCCACCTGAGTCAACCTATACAGCCTTAGACTGTGACCTCCCGGTAGCATGCTGGGTTACCGGATTACAGAATACGATCATGTCCTACAGAAAACATATCAAGATGACAGATCAGAACAGATATTAGAAAGTAATATCTCGAACACTGCCTTTGGGTCCCTACGAGAAAGGCCACTTTAATAAATTCTGACCCAAGCAACTTAAAGGGGTTCTTCAATTTGAACAATCCCAATTTGTAAAAATAATTATTAGACAATAAGTGGATCAGAAAGTGTCCCGAGCGATCAGATCTAATGTGTGGACAAACCTGGCAGCAAGTGTTGAGTTTCCCTACAGCGCCTCCAGTGGAGAAATGAAGTATTACACAGTGTCCGTCTGTATAATACAATAAGGGCAGGAGGGGTCCTCCAGAGCGAGACGCGCCTTAAGAGAAGGGGATCCTCAACAGAAGACGCCCATCGTCTCCCTATTGGGAGTGTGTGTATGGACAGTGGATCTGAGCGGCCGCGGCGACCCGTCAGCTTGTGTCAGTACCGGCATCAATATTGTGAGTGATATATGCGGTTTGTAATCTCCCCGGCTCTATGACAGCCACCAGGGGACAGGCGGACGGTATCAGCAGCTTCCCCAGAGTCCTAGCGGTCGTATTGATTGTAGTGTTACATAGATTGTGCGCTGCAGGGGAAGGATTTTCCAATGTTTTATGAAACAACCATGGACGAGAGTATTAAATCTACAACATGTCATCCGAATCAGTGCCAAGTCCTGCCATAAAACCTCAGCCCCTTTACTGCCTCATATTGGCCCTCATCAGGGGTCGGCCATCCTGCCGCGAGGTCAGGGGTCCCAATGGCCTCCACCGCAGCAAACGAAATGGGGGAGAAATTCATGAAATGGATAGAGAGCAAAAATTCCTTTTAATCTGGAATCTATTGAAAATAAAGGGGGTCAGATTACCCAAATACATGGCAAAAATAAGTGCTACCTACCTGCCTGCGATTTCCAGTATCGCACAATCTGTCTGTGGTTTCCAGGACGTCTTCTGGCCGTCTGCGGCTTCCATGGTATTCAGACTTTCTGACTGTGCTGTTTGTAGTATTTTTTAATGAATAAAGGAGTCTGAATTTTGTAGAGCCGGACTCCAAGTTTTAATTCAGACTTTCTAGTTTCTCCAAAGTTCTGTCTACTATTTTTCCTTGGTTTTCTAGGACTTCTTCTACGTGTCCCCCTACGGTTTTGAGGACGTTTTCCTGGCTTGTGTGTGCTTTCTATATTATTAAGACTTTCTAGTTACTCCAGAGATTTGTCTGCTACTTGTCTGCATTTTCCAGCATGTTTTCCTGGCTGTCTGCGGCTTCCAGATCCCCAGTTACCTCCCTGCCTGCGGTTTCCATCACGTTTTCCTGGCTGTCTGCGGCTTCCAGATCCCCAGTTACCTCCCTGCCTGCGGTTTCCATCACGTCTTCCTGGCTGTCTGCGGCTTTCAGATCCAGTTACCTCCCTGCCTGCGGTTTCCATCACGTCTTCCTGGCTGTCTGCGGCTTCCAGATCCACAGTTACCTCCCTGCCTGCGGTTTCCATCACGTTTTCCTGGCTGTCTGCGGCTTCCAGATCCACAGTTACCTCCTTGCCTGCGGTTTCCAGTATTGTACTACCTGCATTTGAGTTCCAACATCAACTATTTGCCTGCGGTCTCCAGTCCCTGTGCTGTCTGTGCCCATCTTTTGCACCATCATATAGACCAGGAAACCAGCGTACATTGTTGCTGAAATCCTTATGTCCTGGGGCATTGACATCTTAAAAGAAGCGCCAAATTTATTGAGCTTTGGGAATAAAACAGTTACATGATACCACAGTCTCAATTATCCCCCCCCCATCCCCCAGGGTGCACGGTGCAGCCTCATACCATGGCGCACAGTCAGGGACCCCCTAGTACGCAGCCACAGGGCACTCTGCGTTCCGCCATTTATATGGCTCCTTAATTTGCAGTTATTGCACCCTCTATAAGATATTTAGCTCCGATGATCCTTTTTTTTTGTACTGAGTTGTATCAGATTATGTTACTTTCTTATTCTGGACAAAATTCTGAAAATTCCAACACCCCAAATGCCAAAAAACTCCCAAAACATCACCACGTTCCATTTCTAACATGGATAGAAATGGCGCATGAACTGTGCAAACAGATCCGCAGACACAGAGTCATATTTATTTACAGAATTATCAGAGAAATTTCCTTTTAATCAATACCGGCTAATTTCTCCGTCCCCTGTGGATGTGATCCCGGGATAGAAAACATCTGATCCAAGCCCTAAGAACTCTCCGCCATCAATAATTCATCCGCAGCTTTTATCCCGGAGTCAGATAAACACACAAGGTTTTCTCCTCATCACCATTTCCAGTCCTCACACACCATTATTGTCTAACCGCACACGGACCGCACTCACTTTATTATCTGATCTAAGAGGGAAATAAAAGTAGAAAAATGGAAAAGTAACAACCAAAGAGCAAGCTTGGAAGTATTGTGGACTGGTTAAGGTCTCCCAACATGCCCAGCTGCTACAGCGCCAATGAAAAGTATTCAAACCCTTTAGTGATTTTGGTTTATTAGCAAAATTTACAAAATTTCTACTGTTTGCAATAAACCAATCAAACAAGAACAACGATGTTGTCACCAGGGACCAGTAGTCACAAGTTGTAGGAGTGCAGACTGAAAGGAGGCTGTCACCAGGGACCAGTGGTCGCAAGTTGTAGGAGTGCAGACTGAAAGGAGGTTGTCACCATGGACTCGAATTCTTGGATGTTACTATACAAGCATCTTCGAGCGGTGATTTAAGTTCTAATGTTTTTCGGAAAAAAACGTCCACAAACACTTTATTACATGCGTCCTCTTGCCATCTTCCATCTACTATTAAGAGCATCCCGACTTCGCAATTTCTGCGAGCAAAGAGAATTTGTTCAACACAGGAAAATTTTCAGGCCCAGGCTAATGAGCTTACAAACCGATTTTTAGCCAGAGGATATAGTCGGAGATGCATACGCAAAGGCTTTAGGAGGGCAAATAACATCTCCAGAAACCAACTGCTTTACTCCACCCATAATAGGGTCAGCAAAGAACAACCAGTGAGATTAATAACAACGTATAACAACAAGTGGAATGATTTTGTATCTATCCTGAGAAAACATTGGAATGTATTATTGGTTGATCCATCATTAAGGAACTGTTTGCCAGATCGACCATTGGTGACAGCGAAACGTGCCAAAAATCTTAAAGATCTTCTAGTGAGGAGTCACTATATGGGCTCCGACAAAGCTTACTCCTGGTTTTTTCCCCTGTGGGATGTGTAAGGGTTGCCTAAATATGACTCGAGCGAAGACCTTTAGTGGCAACCGGAATTCAAAGGAATTTGATATTCGGAAACATCTATCTTGCACGTCCAAAAATGTGATATATCAAGCCAAATGTGGTTGTAATAAATACTACATAGGACTCACCACTAGGGAATTAAAAATCAGGGTACGAGAGCACGTGCGAGATATTGAAAAATCTAAAGAGGCTCGCGAAGGGGAACATCTTAAAACGCTACCGAGACATTATAAACAGTTTCATAACTCTAATCCAATATCTCTTCAAATCAAGGCAATCGACCAAATTCAAATTGATTCTAGGGGTGGAGATGTAGGGGCATTACTAGGAAGACTGGAGAGCAAATGGATTTATATGCTGAATACAGTATCACCAATGGGCTTAAACGAACATTTTGGGTTCAGTTCTTTTTTATAAGTAGAGACTTAGGTAGTTGACAAGGGCGGGCTACATTAATTTTAATTTTGGATTTTAGTATTAGTTTTAGCTTTTTATTAGGTTATAAGCAATTGCACGAATCATGAGGGAGTTAAGCATAGAATTGCAGTCTAGTGAAGATCTCTTGAATGTTTTTCAGGTCATGGCCTCACTCCTACTCCTAACTCTTCAATATTATATGATGTGGTATATGTTGAATGTAACATTAATACTCTTTTGTCTTTTTATTATAAGATGGTACGTTCAATTCATCTGTGAGGCGTTTGACTTCGTATAGTAGCAGCCTCTGCACATGGAAATTTACTGATGGGAAATGGATCCAGTATACTATAAGCAAGGAATAAAGGCATAAGAACGGCCTCGGAAAATCGGATAGTCTTGATATGGACGATATAAAACTATAAAAATATAACATTTTTTTTTTTTTTCATACACCATGGTCATGATGGAGTCTGTAATAATAGTGGGGATGAAGGCCATGGTGCGCATGCTTTTCTGTGGCCCTTGGTGTCTGCTTCCGGATAATGGTCCTTGCATCTCGCCGCCGGCCCCCCGTCCCACCGGCACTTTGTGCCGTGGGGGTGGGCTGCCGGTTGCGGGATGTGGACCGGGATCGGAAGATGACTATTGACCAGTGGTCTTGGTTAAACATGCGCCAACAAAATGGCATTAATGGAGATTAATTGGGAGTTTTGTATAGGCTGACTGCAGGTTATTTTTATTTTTAGGCTTTGTAGTGGGAGTATTTTTGAGTGTGTAACTTAAACCTTAACTGGGTAATAGTGTGCTTTTGTTGGCAATTAAGGGGGCAAATGTGCCATCCCAGGAGTATTGGGAATGTTTGAGCTTGCTCCATACTCACTAGTTATAACTGAGTGGACAGTTCAGAACTCGTTGAAATTGCACTGTCTGCGTTATGTACTATTGACATGTTGATCACCATATAAACCTGGTAATAGTACAAATATGCCTTAAGTGCGACTATGATATAATAGATGCGGTGGGGGTATTTATCTCGGATGTCATATTTCAATTACGATATTAGGAGCGGGCTGTATTGCTTTAAAATCCCACGGCATAGGAAGTGGCATGATTTACGGTTCCGTCTTGAGCCGCAATGTGCGTGTCAAGGACGGGAAATAATGTTTTGATTGATGTGGGTGTTAGCTGAAGTCCCGTCCTAAATCCCCGGCTAGGTGTTTCACATGATGGGAACTGATGTACCTTCCGGGTGTGAGCTGAACCGCATTTGCGTTCCATTGTTCGGAAATGACACATGAGCTAATGCCGGATCCAGTTTAAGTCCCGCCCTCACTTCCGGTTACGTCACATATCTCCCACGGCATTTAAACCCCGGAATTGATTCAGTGCACCACACGTTCCTTGAGGAAGAAGGTGAAACGCGCGTCGGAACGGGAGAAGTGGCGCTATCACGGGCACCTTATATTGGTTAGTAATGTTGCATGATTGTACTGCCATATGGTTATTATTGATGGTAACCGGACATTAAGAGACCTTGAAATCACCTATTAGGTAACCAAGTGACTGATATTGAGTTACTTTCCGGTTTTCGGAGGCATGGTGGCGGATTAGCCCTGTATGTCGTACTGCACCTTGTTGCACCTATTACTTATTACTCTGTATACCGGTCAGTAACGCTGCAGCACTTGTACTGCCTTATGTTTAATTCTTTGTAATAGAAGGCTTTGAGAGATATTGCTGTAGGCTTCAGTCAGGTTACCAATTTACTACTTATGGGGTACTTCCCTGAATTCAGGGGCATGGTGGACAACTAATCTAGCAAGCTAGGTCTATGCAGCTGTTTTGTATTTACTACTATTAACTTTACAATTGTGTCCCTTGGTGGTATCCACCTCAGTTGTGCATACCTTGCTTATTTTTATCATCTGTGTTATTTTTGATAATAATAAAAATTTTCATGTTTTGGATATCTACCTATTTGTTTTCGTAGAATGCAGAATGAAGGGTCCCATGAATGATGATCACACACAGAAATGTTTGAAAGGATAACTTTACAATTTTGGAGGGTCTTATCTCAGCCGGACTCTACTCATGCTGCATGTTGTTCCTCTTCCAGACTTTTCAGCTCGTCCTTCCTGAAGAAGTGAGGCCGGACAGCAGCACAGCCAGGAGGTCACAGACAACCGGGCATTTGGTGGTCACTATGCCAAAGGTACCTGCAAACCCACCGATCAGATGAGGCTCCCCGTACTCCCTGCCTTTCTGCCCGGTGCTCATTGTTTGGGGTCATTATACCTGGAGCACTAGTGGGTAATGCATGCCAGACGTTTTTTGCCCACTACTAAAGGCTATTGATGTCGGCTTGATACCATGAGGAAAGCCAAACTAACCAAGAAAGAAAGTTTATGATACTGATGATGTGGATATGATGAAATCCTTCTTTCTTCCCCTGATGAACCCCTAAAGACATAAATAGGGGGGAAACGTGTCGGGATTGGGATTTGCTATCAGTGATCCTAACAGATAAGTTCCCTGTTGGGACTACATGCTATTATCTTGTTATCACTAATATCATCGGTATATTATTACCAATTTGCACTTGTATAGCTGTACAGGAACATATATATGTACAGTTGTAGGTTGGCTATCATATTTATGGTGACCAAGCCCTAGTAAATATTTTGCATGGATTTTCCAAGTTTGTTGCTAATACATCAATAAGCATCACGTCTTCTCCTTTATTCATAAAGGATAAGCTGTATCAGGGTTGCCAATCCAGGTAACCATATTGATAATGACCTTCTGACTATTTGCACCTTTATTTCTGGTGGTGGTTGTTCCTGCGACTTGCGGGTCAAAGGGACAGAATAGGGAAAGCCGACGAGGAGCGGGGGGTACCCAATAACTTATGGTGCACCTCCGCTGGTAGGTAGATAAAAGGGAGGGTCAGATTATCCCCCTCTTTACACCCCCTAGAATAATAGGGCATTCAATTTACAAAACTATATCATTGAAGTTATGTTATCTATAACTCTATCTTGAGTGTTGAGTAAATTAGAGCTCCCCCTATCACTTTGGCTCATACCTCTTTTTGCCCTTCCTTCCACCACACTTGACCAGTGTACTGGATCATATAAGAGTTACTGCGCTCTGTTTGGAGCATTTTTTAACATTTTGATATAATAAATATTGATTTTAGGAGTTTTTGTTTTGGTTTTTTGCACTATTACTCCTAGTTCTTCACTTGTTTTGGTTTCTTTTCTAGATATCTACCTATTTGTTTTCGTAGAATGCAGAATGAAGGGTCCCATGAATGATGATCACACACAGAAATGTTGGAAAGGATAACTTTACAATTTTGGAGGGTCTTATCTCAGCTGGACTCTACTCATGCTGCATGTCGTTCCTCTTCCAGACTTTTCAGCTCGTCCTTCCTGAAAAAGTGAGGCCGGACAGCAGCACAGCCAGGAGGTCACAGACAACCGGGCATTTGGTGGTCACTATGCCAAAGGTACCTGCAAACCCACCGATCAGATGAGGCTCCCCGTACTCACTGTTTAGTTCCAGGCAAATAATATACATAGTAGAAAAAATAGTGGACTTCTTAGGACATAAATGGGCATCACTGGGTGTCTGTTAGTGGTACACTGATACACTATAGGTTTTGTGATATATTTGGGTTTGTTATAAGCCATGGGAGTCTCATCGGTGCAGAAAAACAAACAGTGAGTTCACCGCTCAGCCTTAAGATTAAGCCACATGCAGGGCCGCCACTAGAAAGTTTTTGAACCCCATATAATTCAGTGGTCAGGGTACCCCCTGACTGTGCCTGACAGCGAAACTTTGAATTTGCCCCTGAAATCTCCCTAGTAACACTGCTCCAGCATTATCATCAAGTCTCTATCATTTAGGCCGGAATCAGACGGGGAATGTGGTACTTCTCTCCTGGTGAGGTGGGTCTTCAAAGCCTTTGGCCCTAATGAACAGTAGTTGGGCAGCAAGGACTAACGCCATGGGTGCAGCAAAGCGATCCAGTTGGCATGGTGGATTCTGTAGAGACTTCTCCCGTTCAGCAGAGTCGTAGTCCACTAGGAATCCAGAGATTACAGAGGAATAATGATGAAGCAAAATCAGGATAGTGGCATAGAGTAGATTTAGTGATGAGGTAGAGGACGGTATATGTGGAATGGGTAAACAGTATAGCAGAGCCCAATGATGGGTATACCCAGGGGCTCAATGTGGTGATGGTCACCAGAGTCTAGCGATGCAGCAGAGCTGTGTATGTCAGGTAGCTCAAATTAGAGTTGATAAGGAAAGTAGCAGTGCCCAGTGATATAGCAGAGCTGGATATGTCATTGGGCTTAATGCAGAGATGTTAAGCAAAATTAAGTGATATAGCAGAGCCCAGCAATGTAGCAGAGCTAGTTATGAAAGGTTGCTCAATGTAAGCATGTTCAAAAGCCCAGCAGTGGGGAGGAGTCCAGCAATATAGAAGAGCCCAGTGATGTAGCAGAGCTGTGTATCTCAGCTTAATGAAGAGATGTTCAGAAGAATTAAGCGACGTAGCAGAGTCCAGTGATAAATCAGAACTAGGTATGACAGGTAGATATGTTCATCAATTGAACGAGGTAGCAGAACTGAGTATGTCAGGTGCCTCAATGTAAGTATGTATAGCAGAGCCCAGCCAGTGATGTAGCAGAGCTGGGTATGTCAGGTGCCTCAATGTAAGTATGTTTAGCAGAGCCCAGCCAGTGATGTAGCAGAGCTGGGTATGCCAGGTGGCACAATGTAGAGAGGTGAAGTTACATTAATGTATTATGGGGTGGCAAAAAAATACCAAATACCTGATACTCTAATGCTGCTCCGCCACCTGAGTCAACCTATACAGCCTTAGACTGTGACCTCCCGGTAGCATGCTGGGTTACCGGATTACAGAATACGATCATGTCCTACAGAAAACATATCAAGATGACAGATCAGAACAGATATTAGAAAGTAATATCTCGAACACTGCCTTTGGGTCCCTACGAGAAAGGCCACTTTAATAAATTCTGACCCAAGCAACTTAAAGGGGTTCTTCAATTTGAACAATCCCAATTTGTAAAAATAATTATTAGACAATAAGTGGATCAGAAAGTGTCCCGAGCGATCAGATCTAATGTGTGGACAAACCTGGCAGCAAGTGTTGAGTTTCCCTACAGCGCCTCCAGTGGAGAAATGAAGTATTACACAGTGTCCGTCTGTATAATACAATAAGGGCAGGAGGGGTCCTCCAGAGCGAGACGCGCCTTAAGAGAAGGGGATCCTCAACAGAAGACGCCCATCGTCTCCCTATTGGGAGTGTGTGTATGGACAGTGGATCTGAGCGGCCGCGGCGACCCGTCAGCTTGTGTCAGTACCGGCATCAATATTGTGAGTGATATATGCGGTTTGTAATCTCCCCGGCTCTATGACAGCCACCAGGGGACAGGCGGACGGTATCAGCAGCTTCCCCAGAGTCCTAGCGGTCGTATTGATTGTAGTGTTACATAGATTGTGCGCTGCAGGGGAAGGATTTTCCAATGTTTTATGAAACAACCATGGACGAGAGTATTAAATCTACAACATGTCATCCGAATCAGTGCCAAGTCCTGCCATAAAACCTCAGCCCCTTTACTGCCTCATATTGGCCCTCATCAGGGGTCGGCCATCCTGCCGCGAGGTCAGGGGTCCCAATGGCCTCCACCGCAGCAAACGAAATGGGGGAGAAATTCATGAAATGGATAGAGAGCAAAAATTCCTTTTAATCTGGAATCTATTGAAAATAAAGGGGGTCAGATTACCCAAATACATGGCAAAAATAAGTGCTACCTACCTGCCTGCGATTTCCAGTATCGCACAATCTGTCTGTGGTTTCCAGGACGTCTTCTGGCCGTCTGCGGCTTCCATGGTATTCAGACTTTCTGACTGTGCTGTTTGTAGTATTTTTTAATGAATAAAGGAGTCTGAATTTTGTAGAGCCGGACTCCAAGTTTTAATTCAGACTTTCTAGTTTCTCTAAAGTTCTGTCTACTATTTTTCCTTGGTTTTCTAGGACTTCTTCTACGTGTCCCCCTACGGTTTTGAGGACGTTTTCCTGGCTTGTGTGTGCTTTCTATATTATTAAGACTTTCTAGTTACTCCAGAGATTTGTCTGCTACTTGTCTGCATTTTCCAGCATGTTTTCCTGGCTGTCTGCGGCTTCCAGATCCCCAGTTACCTCCCTGCCTGCGGTTTCCATCACGTCTTCCTGGCTGTCTGCGGCTTTCAGATCCACAGTTACCTCCCTGCCTGCGGTTTCCATCACGTCTTCCTGGCTGTCTGCGGCTTCCAGATCCCCAGTTACCTCCCTGCCTGCGGTTTCCATCAAGTCTTCCTGGCTGTCTGCGGCTTCTAGATCCACAGTTACCTCCCTGCCTGCGGTTTCCATCACGTTTTCCTGGCTGTCTGCGGCTTCCAGATCCACAGTTACCTCCTTGCCTGCGGTTTCCAGTATTGTACTACCTGCATTTGAGTTCCAACATCAACTATTTGCCTGCGGTCTCCAGTCCCTGTGCTGTCTGTGCCCATCTTTTGCACCATCATATAGACCAGGAAACCAGCGTACATTGTTGCTGAAATCCTTATGTCCTGGGGCATTGACATCTTAAAAGAAGCGCCAAATTTATTGAGCTTTGGGAATAAAACAGTTACATGATACCACAGTCTCAATTATCCCCCCCCCCCCCCATCCCCCAGGGTGCACGGTGCAGCCTCATACCATGGCGCACAGTCAGGGACCCCCTAGTACGCAGCCACAGGGCACTCTGCGTTCCGCCATTTATATGGCTCCTTAATTTGCAGTTATTGCACCCTCTATAAGATATTTAGCTCCGATGATCCTTTTTTTTTGTACTGAGTTGTATCAGATTATGTTACTTTCTTATTCTGGACAAAATTCTGAAAATTCCAACACCCCAAATGCCAAAAAACTCCCAAAACATCACCACGTTCCATTTCTAACATGGATAGAAATGGCGCATGAACTGTGCAAACAGATCCGCAGACACAGAGTCATATTTATTTACAGAATTATCAGAGAAATTTCCTTTTAATCAATACCGGCTAATTTCTCCGTCCCCTGTGGATGTGATCCCGGGATAGAAAACATCTGATCCAAGCCCTAAGAACTCTCCGCCATCAATAATTCATCCGCAGCTTTTATCCCGGAGTCAGATAAACACACAAGGTTTTCTCCTCATCACCATTTCCAGTCCTCACACACCATTATTGTCTAACCGCACACGGACCGCACTCACTTTATTATCTGATCTAAGAGGGAAATAAAAGTAGAAAAATGGAAAAGTAACAACCAAAGAGCAAGCTTGGAAGTATTGTGGACTGGTTAAGGTCTCCCAACATGCCCAGCTGCTACAGCGCCAATGAAAAGTATTCAAACCCTTTAGTGATTTTGGTTTATTAGCAAAATTTACAAAATTTCTACTGTTTGCAATAAACCAATCAAACAAGAACAACGATGTTGTCACCAGGGACCAGTAGTCACAAGTTGTAGGAGTGCAGACTGAAAGGAGGCTGTCACCAGGGACCGGTGGTCACAAGTTGTAGGAGTGCAGACTGAAAGGAGGCTGTCACCAGGGACCAGTGGTCGCAAGTTGTAGGAGTGCAGACTGAAAGGAGGTTGTCACCATGGACTCGAATTCTTGGATGTTACTATACAAGCATCTTCGAGCGGTGATTTAAGTACTAATGTTTTTCGGAAAAAAACGTCCACAAACACTTTATTACATGCGTCCTCTTGCCATCTTCCATCTACTATTAAGAGCATCCCGACTTCGCAATTTCTGCGAGCAAAGAGAATTTGTTCAACACAGGAAAATTTTCAGGCCCAGGCTAATGAGCATACAAACCGATTTTTAGCCAGAGGATATAGTCGGAGATGCATACGCAAAGGCTTTAGGAGGGCAAATAACATCTCCAGAAACCAACTGCTTTACTCCACCCATAATAGGGTCAGCAAAGAACAACCAGTGAGATTAATAACAACGTATAACAAGTGGAATGATTTTGTATCTATCCTGAGAAATCATTGGAATGTATTATTGGTTGATCCATCATTAAGGAACTGTTTGCCAGATCGACCATTGGTGACAGCGAAACGTGCCAAAAATCTTAAAGATCTTCTAGTGAGGAGTCACTATATGGGCTCCAATAAGGAAATAAAGACAAAGCTTACTCCTGTTTTTTTCCCCTGTGGGATGTGTAAGGGTTGCCTAAATATGACTCGAGCAAAGACCTTTAGTGGCAACCGGAATTCAAAGGAATTTGATATTCGGAAACATCTATCTTGCACGTCCAAAAATGTGATATATCAAGCCAAATGTGGTTGTAATAAATACTACATAGGACTCACCACTAGGGAATTAAAAATCAGGGTACGAGAGCACGTGCGAGATATTGAAAAATCTAAAGAGGCTCGCGAAGGGGAACATCTTAAAACGCTACCGAGACATTATAAACAGTTTCATAACTCTAATCCAATATCTCTTCAAATCAAGGCAATCGACCAAATTCAAATTGATTCTAGGGGTGGAGATGTAGGGGCATTACTAGGAAGACTGGAGAGAATGAAGGGTCCCATGAATGATGATCACACACAGAAATGTTTGAAAGGATAACTTTACAATTTTGGAGGGTCTTATCTCAGCCGGACTCTACTCATGCTGCATGTCGTTCCTCTTCCAGACTTTTCAGCTCGTCCTTCCTGAAGAAGTGAGGCCGGACAGCAGCACAGCCAGGAGGTCACAGACAACCGGGCATTTGGTGGTCACTATGCCAAAGGTACCTGCAAACCCACCGATCAGATGAGGCTCCCCGTACTCACTGCCTTTCTGCCCGGTGCTCATTGTTTGGGGTCATTATACCTGGAGCACTAGTGGGTAATGCATGCCAGACGTTTTTTGCCCACTACTAAAGGCTATTGATGTCGGCTTGATACCATGAGGAAAGCCAAACTAACCAAGAAAGAAAGTTTATGATACTGATGATGTGGATATGATGAAATCCTTCTTTCTTCCCCTGATGAACCCCTAAAGACATAAATAGGGGGGAAACGCGTCGGGATTGGGATTTGCTATCAGTGATCCTAACAGATAAGTTCCCTGTTGGGACTACATGCTATTATCTTGTTATCACTAATATCATCGGTATATTATTACCAATTTGCACTTGTATAGCTGTACAGGAACATATATATGTACAGTTGTAGGTTGGCTATCATATTTATGGTGACCAAGCCCTAGTAAATATTTTGCATGGATTTTCCAAGTTTGTTGCTAATACATCAATAAGCATCACGTCTTCTCCTTTATTCATAAAGGATAAGCTGTATCAGGGTTGCCAATCCAGGTAACCATATTGATAATGACCTTCTGACTATTTGCACCTTTATTTCTGGTGGTGGTTGTTCCTGCGACTTGCGGGTCAAAGGGACAGAATAGGGAAAGCCGACGAGGAGCGGGGGGTACCCAATAACTTATGGTGCACCTCCGCTGGTAGGTAGATAAAAGGGAGGGTCAGATTATCCCCCTCTTTACACCCCCTAGAATAATAGGGCATTCAATTTACAAAACTATATCATTGAAGTTATGTTATCTATAACTCTATCTTGAGTGTTGAGTAAATTAGAGCTCCCCCTATCACTTTGGCTCATACCTCTTTTTGCCCTTCCTTCCACCACACTTGACCAGTGTACTGGATCATATAAGAGTTACTGCGCTCTGTTTGGAGCATTTTTTAACATTTTGATATAATAAATATTGATTTTAGGAGTTTTTGTTTTGGTTTTTTGCACTATTACTCCTAGTTCTTCACTTGTTTTGGTTTCTTTTCTAGATATCTACCTATTTGTTTTCGTAGAATGCAGAATGAAGGGTCCCATGAATGATGATCACACACAGAAATGTTGGAAAGGATAACTTTACAATTTTGGAGGGTCTTATCTCAGCTGGACTCTACTCATGCTGCATGTCGTTCCTCTTCCAGACTTTTCAGCTCGTCCTTCCTGAAGAAGTGAGGCCGGACAGCAGCACAGCCAGGAGGTCACAGACAACCGGGCATTTGGTGGTCACTATGCCAAAGGTACCTGCAAACCCACCGATCAGATGAGGCTCCCCGTACTCACTGTTTAGTTCCAGGCAAATAATATACATAGTAGAAAAAATAGTGGACTTCTTAGGACATAAATGGGCATCACTGGGTGTCTGTTAGTGGTACACTGATACACTATAGGTTTTGTGATATATTTGGGTTTGTTATAAGCCATGGGAGTCTCATCGGTGCAGAAAAACAAACAGTGAGTTCACCGCTCAGCCTTAAGATTAAGCCACATGCAGGGCCGCCACTAGAAAGTTTTTGAACCCCATATAATTCAGTGGTCAGGGTACCCCCTGACTGTGCCTGACAGCGAAACTTTGAATTTGCCCCTGAAATCTCCCTAGTAACACTGCTCCAGCATTATCATCAAGTCTCTATCATTTAGGCCGGGATCAGACGGGGAATGTGGTACTTCTCTCCTGGTGAGGTGGGTCTTCAAAGCCTTTGGCCCTAATGAACAGTAGTTGGGCAGCAAGGACTAACGCCATGGGTGCAGCAAAGCGATCCAGTTGGCATGGCGGATTCTGTAGAGACTTCTCCCGTTCAGCAGAGTCGTAGTCCACTAGGAATCCAGAGATTACAGAGGAATAATGATGAAGCAAAATCAGGATAGTGGCATAGAGTAGATTTAGTGATGAGGTAGAGGACGGTATATGTGGAATGGGTAAACAGTATAGCAGAGCCCAATGATGGGTATACCCAGGGGCTCAATGTGGTGATGGTCACCAGAGTCTAGCGATGCAGCAGAGCTGTGTATGTCAGGTAGCTCAAATTAGAGTTGATAAGGAAAGTAGCAGTGCCCAGTGATATAGCAGAGCTGGATATGTCATTGGGCTTAATGCAGAGATGTTAAGCAAAATTAAGTGATATAGCAGAGCCCAGCAATGTAGCAGAGCTAGTTATGAAAGGTTGCTCAATGTAAGCATGTTCAAAAGCCCAGCAGTGGGGAGGAGTCCAGCAATATAGAAGAGCCCAGTGATGTAGCAGAGCTGTGTATCTCAGCTTAATGAAGAGATGTTCAGAAGAATTAAGCGACGTAGCAGAGTCCAGTGATAAATCAGAACTAGGTATGACAGGTAGATATGTTCATCAATTGAACGAGGTAGCAGAACTGAGTATGTCAGGTGCCTCAATGTAAGTATGTTTAGCAGAGCCCAGCCAGTGATGTAGCAGAGCTGGGTATGCCAGGTGGCACAATGTAGAGAGGTGAAGTTACATTAATGTATTATGGGGTGGCAAAAAAATACCAAATACCTGATACTCTAATGCTGCTCCGCCACCTGAGTCAACCTATACAGCCTTAGACTGTGACCTCCCGGTAGCATGCTGGGTTACCGGATTACAGAATACGATCATGTCCTACAGAAAACATATCAAGATGACAGATCAGAACAGATATTAGAAAGTAATATCTCGAACACTGCCTTTGGGTCCCTACGAGAAAGGCCACTTTAATAAATTCTGACCCAAGCAACTTAAAGGGGTTCTTCAATTTGAACAATCCCAATTTGTAAAAATAATTATTAGACAATAAGTGGATCAGAAAGTGTCACGAGCGATCAGATCTAATGTGTGGACAAACCTGGCAGCAAGTGTTGAGTTTCCCTACAGCGCCTCCAGTGGAGAAATGAAGTATTACACAGTGTCCGTCTGTATAATACAATAAGGGCAGGAGGGGTCCTCCAGAGCGAGACGCGCCTTAAGAGAAGGGGATCCTCAACAGAAGACGCCCATCGTCTCCCTATTGGGAGTGTGTGTATGGACAGTGGATCTGAGCGGCCGCGGCAACCCGTCAGCTTGTGTCAGTACCGGCATCAATATTGTGAGTGATATATGCGGTTTGTAATCTCCCCGGCTCTATGAAAGCCACCAGGGGACAGGCGGACGGTATCAGCAGCTTCCCCAGAGTCCTAGCGGTCGTATTGATTGTGGTGTTACATAGATTGTGCGCTGCAGGGGAAGGATTTTCCAATGTTTTATGAAACAACCATGGACGAGAGTATTAAATCTACAACATGTCATCCGAATCAGTGCCAAGTCCTGCCATAAAACCTCAGCCCCTTTACTGCCTCATATTGGCCCTCATCAGGGGTCGGCCATCCTGCCGCGAGGTCAGGGGTCCCAATGGCCTCCACCGCAGCAAACGAAATGGGGGAGAAATTCATGAAATGGATAGAGAGCAAAAATTCCTTTTAATCTGGAATCTATTGAAAATAAAGGGGGTCAGATTACCCAAATACATGGCAAAAATAAGTGCTACCTACCTGCCTGCGATTTCCAGTATCGCACAATCTGTCTGTGGTTTCCAGGACGTCTTCTGGCCGTCTGCGGCTTCCATGGTATTCAGACTTTCTGACTGTGCTGTTTGTAGTATTTTTTAATGAATAAAGGAGTCTGAATTTTGTAGAGCCGGACTCCAAGTTTTAATTCAGACTTTCTAGTTTCTCTAAAGTTCTGTCTACTATTTTTCCTTGGTTTTCTAGGACTTCTTCTACGTGTCCCCCTACGGTTTTGAGGACGTTTTCCTGGCTTGTGTGTGCTTTCTATATTATTAAGACTTTCTAGTTACTCCAGAGATTTGTCTGCTACTTGTCTGCATTTTCCAGCATGTTTTCCTGGCTGTCTGCGGCTTCCAGATCCCCAGTTACCTCCCTGCCTGCGGTTTCCATCACGTCTTCCTGGCTGTCTGCGGCTTTCAGATCCACAGTTACCTCCCTGCCTGCGGTTTCCATCACGTCTTCCTGGCTGTCTGCGGCTTCCAGATCCCCAGTTACCTCCCTGCCTGCGGTTTCCATCAAGTCTTCCTGGCTGTCTGCGGCTTCCAGATCCACAGTTACCTCCCTGCCTGCGGTTTCCATCACGTTTTCCTGGCTGTCTGCGGCTTCCAGATCCACAGTTACCTCCCTGCCTGCGGTTTCCATCACGTTTTCCTGGCTGTCTGCGGCTTCCAGATCCACAGTTACCTCCCTGCCTGCGGTTTCCAGTATTGTACTACCTGCATTTGAGTTCCAACATCAACTATTTGCCTGCGGTCTCCAGTCCCTGTGCTGTCTGTGCCCATCTTTTGCACCATCATATAGACCAGGAAACCAGCGTACATTGTTGCTGAAATCCTTATGTCCTGGGGCATTGACATCTTAAAAGAAGCGCCAAATTTATTGAGCTTTGGGAATAAAACAGTTACATGATACCACAGTCTCAATTATCCCCCCCCCCCCATCCCCCAGGGTGCACGGTGCAGCCTCATACCATGGCGCACAGTCAGGGACCCCCTAGTACGCAGCCACAGGGCACTCTGCGTTCCGCCATTTATATGGCTCCTTAATTTGCAGTTATTGCACCCTCTATAAGATATTTAGCTCCGATGATCCTTTTTTTTTGTACTGAGTTGTATCAGATTATGTTACTTTCTTATTCTGGACAAAATTCTGAAAATTCCAACACCCCAAATGCCAAAAAACTCCCAAAACATCACCACGTTCCATTTCTAACATGGATAGAAATGGCGCATGAACTGTGCAAACAGATCCGCAGACACCGAGTCATATTTATTTACAGAATTATCAGAGAAATTTCCTTTTAATCAATACCGGCTAATTTCTCCGTCCCCTGTGGATGTGATCCCGGGATAGAAAACATCTGATCCAAGCCCTAAGAACTCTCCGCCATCAATAGTTCATCCGCAGCTTTTATCCCGGAGTCAGATAAACACACAAGGTTTTCTCCTCATCACCATTTCCAGTCCTCACACACCATTATTGTCTAACCGCACACGGACCGCACTCACTTTATTATCTGATCTAAGAGGGAAATAAAAGTAGAAAAATGGAAAAGTAACAACCAAAGAGCAAGCTTGGAAGTATTGTGGACTGGTTAAGGTCTCCCAACATGCCCAGCTGCTACAGCGCCAATGAAAAGTATTCAAACCCTTTAGTGATTTTGGTTTATTAGCAAAATTTACAAAATTTCTACTGTTTGCAATAAACCAATCAAACAAGAACAACGATGTTGTCACCAGGGACCAGTAGTCACAAGTTGTAGGAGTGCAGACTGAAAGGAGGCTGTCACCAGGGACCGGTGGTCACAAGTTGTAGGAGTGCAGACTGAAAGGAGGCTGTCACCAGGGACCAGTGGTCGCAAGTTGTAGGAGTGCAGACTGAAAGGAGGTTGTCACCATGGACTCGAATTCTTGGATGTTACTATACAAGCATCTTCGAGCGGTGATTTAAGTACTAATGTTTTTCGGAAAAAAACGTCCACAAACACTTTATTACATGCGTCCTCTTGCCATCTTCCATCTACTATTAAGAGCATCCCGACTTCGCAATTTCTGCGAGCAAAGAGAATTTGTTCAACACAGGAAAATTTTCAGGCCCAGGCTAATGAGCATACAAACCGATTTTTAGCCAGAGGATATAGTCGGAGATGCATACGCAAAGGCTTTAGGAGGGCAAATAACATCTCCAGAAACCAACTGCTTTACTCCACCCATAATAGGGTCAGCAAAGAACAACCAGTGAGATTAATAACAACGTATAACAAGTGGAATGATTTTGTATCTATCCTGAGAAATCATTGGAATGTATTATTGGTTGATCCATCATTAAGGAACTGTTTGCCAGATCGACCATTGGTGACAGCGAAACGTGCCAAAAATCTTAAAGATCTTCTAGTGAGGAGTCACTATATGGGCTCCAATAAGGAAATAAAGACAAAGCTTACTCCTGTTTTTTTCCCCTGTGGGATGTGTAAGGGTTGCCTAAATATGACTCGAGCAAAGACCTTTAGTGGCAACCGGAATTCAAAGGAATTTGATATTCGGAAACATCTATCTTGCACGTCCAAAAATGTGATATATCAAGCCAAATGTGGTTGTAATAAATACTACATAGGACTCACCACTAGGGAATTAAAAATCAGGGTACGAGAGCACGTGCGAGATATTGAAAAATCTAAAGAGGCTCGCGAAGGGGAACATCTTAAAACGCTACCGAGACATTATAAACAGTTTCATAACTCTAATCCAATATCTCTTCAAATCAAGGCAATCGACCAAATTCAAATTGATTCTAGGGGTGGAGATGTAGGGGCATTACTAGGAAGACTGGAGAGAATGAAGGGTCCCATGAATGATGATCACACACAGAAATGTTTGAAAGGATAACTTTACAATTTTGGAGGGTCTTATCTCAGCCGGACTCTACTCATGCTGCATGTCGTTCCTCTTCCAGACTTTTCAGCTCGTCCTTCCTGAAGAAGTGAGGCCGGACAGCAGCACAGCCAGGAGGTCACAGACAACCGGGCATTTGGTGGTCACTATGCCAAAGGTACCTGCAAACCCACCGATCAGATGAGGCTCCCCGTACTCACTGCCTTTCTGCCCGGTGCTCATTGTTTGGGGTCATTATACCTGGAGCACTAGTGGGTAATGCATGCCAGACGTTTTTTGCCCACTACTAAAGGCTATTGATGTCGGCTTGATACCATGAGGAAAGCCAAACTAACCAAGAAAGAAAGTTTATGATACTGATGATGTGGATATGATGAAATCCTTCTTTCTTCCCCTGATGAACCCCTAAAGACATAAATAGGGGGGAAACGCGTCGGGATTGGGATTTGCTATCAGTGATCCTAACAGATAAGTTCCCTGTTGGGACTACATGCTATTATCTTGTTATCACTAATATCATCGGTATATTATTACCAATTTGCACTTGTATAGCTGTACAGGAACATATATATGTACAGTTGTAGGTTGGCTATCATATTTATGGTGACCAAGCCCTAGTAAATATTTTGCATGGATTTTCCAAGTTTGTTGCTAATACATCAATAAGCATCACGTCTTCTCCTTTATTCATAAAGGATAAGCTGTATCAGGGTTGCCAATCCAGGTAACCATATTGATAATGACCTTCTGACTATTTGCACCTTTATTTCTGGTGGTGGTTGTTCCTGCGACTTGCGGGTCAAAGGGACAGAATAGGGAAAGCCGACGAGGAGCGGGGGGTACCCAATAACTTATGGTGCACCTCCGCTGGTAGGTAGATAAAAGGGAGGGTCAGATTATCCCCCTCTTTACACCCCCTAGAATAATAGGGCATTCAATTTACAAAACTATATCATTGAAGTTATGTTATCTATAACTCTATCTTGAGTGTTGAGTAAATTAGAGCTCCCCCTATCACTTTGGCTCATACCTCTTTTTGCCCTTCCTTCCACCACACTTGACCAGTGTACTGGATCATATAAGAGTTACTGCGCTCTGTTTGGAGCATTTTTTAACATTTTGATATAATAAATATTGATTTTAGGAGTTTTTGTTTTGTTTTTTTGCACTATTACTCCTAGTTCTTCACTTGTTTTGGTTTCTTTTCTAGATATCTACCTATTTGTTTTCGTAGAATGCAGAATGAAGGGTCCCATGAATGATGATCACACACAGAAATGTTGGAAAGGATAACTTTACAATTTTGGAGGGTCTTATCTCAGCTGGACTCTACTCATGCTGCATGTCGTTCCTCTTCCAGACTTTTCAGCTCGTCCTTCCTGAAGAAGTGAGGCCGGACAGCAGCACAGCCAGGAGGTCACAGACAACCGGGCATTTGGTGGTCACTATGCCAAAGGTACCTGCAAACCCACCGATCAGATGAGGCTCCCCGTACTCACTGTTTAGTTCCAGGCAAATAATATACATAGTAGAAAAAATAGTGGACTTCTTAGGACATAAATGGGCATCACTGGGTGTCTGTTAGTGGTACACTGATACACTATAGGTTTTGTGATGTATTTGGGTTTGTTATAAGCCATGGGAGTCTCATCGGTGCAGAAAAACAAACAGTGAGTTCACCGCTCAGCCTTAAGATTAAGCCACATGCAGGGCCGCCACTAGAAAGTTTTTGAACCCCATATAATTCAGTGGTCAGGGTACCCCCTGACTGTGCCTGACAGCGAAACTTTGAATTTGCCCCTGAAATCTCCCTAGTAACACTGCTCCAGCATTATCATCAAGTCTCTATCATTTAGGCCGGGATCAGACGGGGAATGTGGTACTTCTCTCCTGGTGAGGTGGGTCTTCAAAGCCTTTGGCCCTAATGAACAGTAGTTGGGCAGCAAGGACTAACGCCATGGGTGCAGCAAAGCGATCCAGTTGGCATGGCGGATTCTGTAGAGACTTCTCCCGTTCAGCAGAGTCGTAGTCCACTAGGAATCCAGAGATTACAGAGGAATAATGATGAAGCAAAATCAGGATAGTGGCATAGAGTAGATTTAGTGATGAGGTAGAGGACGGTATATGTGGAATGGGTAAACAGTATAGCAGAGCCTAATGATGGGTATACCCAGGGGCTCAATGTGGTGATGGTCACCAGAGTCTAGCGATGCAGCAGAGCTGTGTATGTCAGGTAGCTCAAATTAGAGTTGATAAGGAAAGTAGCAGTGCCCAGTGATATAGCAGAGCTGGATATGTCATTGGGCTTAATGCAGAGATGTTAAGCAAAATTAAGTGATATAGCAGAGCCCAGCAATGTAGCAGAGCTAGTTATGAAAGGTTGCTCAATGTAAGCATGTTCAAAAGCCCAGCAGTGGGGAGGAGTCCAGCAATATAGCAGAGCCCAGTGATGTAGCAGAGCTGTGTATCTCAGCTTAATGAAGAGATGTTCAGAAGAATTAAGCGACGTAGCAGAGTCCAGTGATAAATCAGAACTAGGTATGACAGGTAGATATGTTCATCAATTGAACGAGGTAGCAGAACTGAGTATGTCAGGTGCCTCAATGTAAGTATGTATAGCAGAGCCCAGCCAGTGATGTAGCAGAGCTGGGTATGTCAGGTCCCTCAATGTAAGTATGTTTAGCAGAGCCCAGCCAGTGATGTAGCAGAGCTGGGTATGCCAGGTGGCACAATGTAGAGAGGTGAAGTTACATTAATGTATTATGGGGTGGCAAAAAAATACCAAATACCTGATACTCTAATGCTGCTCCGCCACCTGAGTCAACCTATACAGCCTTAGACTGTGACCTCCCGGTAGCATGCTGGGTTACCGGATTACAGAATACGATCATGTCCTACAGAAAACATATCAAGATGACAGATCAGAACAGATATTAGAAAGTAATATCTCGAACACTGCCTTTGGGTCCCTACGAGAAAGGCCACTTTATTAAATTCTGACCCAAGCAACTTAAAGGGGTTCTTCAATTTGAACAATCCCAATTTGTAAAAATAATTATTAGACAATAAGTGGATCAGAAAGTGTCCCGAGCGATCAGATCTAATGTGTGGACAAACCTGGCAGCAAGTGTTGAGTTTCCCTACAGCACCTCCAGTGGAGAAATGAAGTATTACACAGTGTCCGTCTGTATAATACAATAAGGGCAGGAGGGGTCCTCCAGAGCGAGACGCGCCTTAAGAGAAGGGGATCCTCAACAGAAGACGCCCATCGTCTCCCTATTGGGAGTGTGTGTATGGACAGTGGATCTGAGCGGCCGCGGCGACCCGTCAGCTTGTGTCAGTACCGGCATCAATATTGTGAGTGATATATGCGGTTTGTAATCTCCCCGGCTCTATGACAGCCACCAGGGGACAGGCGGACGGTATCAGCAGCTTCCCCAGAGTCCTAGCGGTCGTATTGATTGTGGTGTTACATAGATTGTGCGCTGCAGGGGAAGGATTTTCCAATGTTTTATGAAACAACCATGGACGAGAGTATTAAATCTACAACATGTCATCCGAATCAGTGCCAAGTCCTGCCATAAAACCTCAGCCCCTTTACTGCCTCATATTGGCCCTCATCAGGGGTCGGCCATCCTGCCGCGAGGTCAGGGGTCCCAATGGCCTCCACCGCAGCAAACGAAATGGGGGAGAAATTCATGAAATGGATAGAGAGCAAAAATTCCTTTTAATCTGGAATCTATTGAAAATAAAGGGGGTCAGATTACCCAAATACATGGCAAAAATAAGTGCTACCTACCTGCCTGCGATTTCCAGTATCGCACAATCTGTCTGTGGTTTCCAGGACGTCTTCTGGCCGTCTGCGGCTTCCATGGTATTCAGACTTTCTGACTGTGCTGTTTGTAGTATTTTTTAATGAATAAAGGAGTCTGAATTTTGTAGAGCCGGACTCCAAGTTTTAATTCAGACTTTCTAGTTTCTCTAAAGTTCTGTCTACTATTTTTCCTTGGTTTTCTAGGACTTCTTCTACGTGTCCCCCTACGGTTTTGAGGACGTTTTCCTGGCTTGTGTGTGCTTTCTATATTATTAAGACTTTCTAGTTACTCCAGAGATTTGTCTGCTACTTGTCTGCATTTTCCAGCATGTTTTCCTGGCTGTCTGCGGCTTCCAGATCCCCAGTTACCTCCCTGCCTGCGGTTTCCATCACGTCTTCCTGGCTGTCTGCGGCTTTCAGATCCACAGTTACCTCCCTGCCTGCGGTTTCCATCACGTCTTCCTGGCTGTCTGCGGCTTCCAGATCCCCAGTTACCTCCCTGCCTGCGGTTTCCATCAAGTCTTCCTGGCTGTCTGCGGCTTCCAGATCCACAGTTACCTCCCTGCCTGCGGTTTCCATCACGTTTTCCTGGCTGTCTGCGGCTTCCAGATCCACAGTTACCTCCCTGCCTGCGGTTTCCAGTATTGTACTACCTGCATTTGAGTTCCATCATCAACTATTTGCCTGCGGTCTCCAGTCCCTGTGCTGTCTGTGCCCATCTTTTGCACCATCATATAGACCAGGAAACCAGCGTACATTGTTGCTGAAATCCTTATGTCCTGGGGCATTGACATCTTAAAAGAAGCGCCAAATTTATTGAGCTTTGGGAATAAAACAGTTACATGATACCACAGTCTCAATTATTCCCCCCCCCCCCATCCCCCAGGGTGCACGGTGCAGCCTCATACCATGGCGCACAGTCAGGGACCCCCTAGTACGCATCCACAGGGCACTCTGCGTTCCGCCATTTATATGGCTCCTTAATTTGCAGTTATTGCACCCTCTATAAGATATTTAGCTCCGATGATCCTTTTTTTTTGTACTGAGTTGTATCAGATTATGTTACTTTCTTATTCTGGACAAAATTCTGAAAATTCCAACACCGCAAATGCCAAAAAACTCCCAAAACATCACCACGTTCCATTTCTAACATGGATAGAAATGGCGCATGAACTGTGCAAACAGATCCGCAGACACAGAGTCATATTTATTTACAAAATTATCAGAGAAATTTCCTTTTAATCAATACCGGCTAATTTCTCCGTCCCCTGTGGATGTGATCCCGGGATAGAAAACATCTGATCCAAGCCCTAAGAACTCTCCGCCATCAATAATTCATCCGCAGCTTTTATCCCGGAGTCAGATAAACACACAAGGTTTTCTCCTCATCACCATTTCCAGTCCTCACACACCATTATTGTCTAACCGCACACGGACCGCACTCACTTTATTATCTGATCTAAGAGGGAAATAAAAGTAGAAAAATGGAAAAGTAACAACCAAAGAGCAAGCTTGGAAGTATTGTGGACTGGTTAAGGTCTCCCAACATGCCCAGCTGCTACAGCGCCAATGAAAAGTATTCAAACCCTTTAGTGATTTTGGTTTATTAGCAAAATTTACAAAATTTCTACTGTTTGCAATAAACCAATCAAACAAGAACAACGATGTTGTCACCAGGGACCAGTAGTCACAAGTTGTAGGAGTGCAGACTGAAAGGAGGCTGTCACCAGGGACCGGTGGTCACAAGTTGTAGGAGTGCAGACTGAAAGGAGGCTGTCACCAGGGACCAGTGGTCGCAAGTTGTAGGAGTGCAGACTGAAAGGAGGTTGTCACCATGGACTCGAATTCTTGGATGTTACTATACAAGCATCTTCGAGCGGTGATTTAAGTTCTAATGTTTTTCGGAAAAAAACGTCCACAAACACTTTATTACATGCGTCCTCTTGCCATCTTCCATCTACTATTGAGAGCATCCCGACTTCGCAATTTCTGCGAGCAAAGAGAATTTGTTCAACACAGGAAAATTTTCAGGCCCAGGCTAATGAGCTTACAAACCGATTTTTAGCCAGAGGATATAGTCGGAGATGCATACGCAAAGGCTTTAGGAGGGCAAATAACATCTCCAGAAACCAACTGCTTTACTCCACCCATAATAGGGTCAGCAAAGAACAACCAGTGAGATTAATAACAACGTATAACAACAAGTGGAATGATTTTGTATCTATCCTGAGAAAACATTGGAATGTATTATTGGTTGATCCATCATTAAGGAACTGTTTGCCAGATCGACCATTGGTGACAGCGAAACGTGCCAAAAATCTTAAAGATCTTCTAGTGAGGAGTCACTATATGGGCTCCAATAAGGAAATAAAGACAAAGCTTACTCCTGTTTTTTTCCCCTGTGGGATGTGTAAGGGTTGCCTAAATATGACTCGAGCAAAGACCTTTAGTGGCAACCGGAATTCAAAGGAATTTGATATTCGGAAACATCTATCTTGCACGTCCAAAAATGTGATATATCAAGCCAAATGTGGTTGTAATAAATACTACATAGGACTCACCACTAGGGAATTAAAAATCAGGGTACGAGAGCACGTGCGAGATATTGAAAAATCTAAAGAGGCTCGCGAAGGGGAACATCTTAAAACGCTACCGAGACATTATAAACAGTTTCATAACTCTAATCCAATATCTCTTCAAATCAAGGCAATCGACCAAATTCAAATTGATTCTAGGGGTGGAGATGTAGGGGCATTACTAGGAAGACTGGAGAGCAAATGGATTTATATGCTGAATACAGTATCACCAATGGGCTTAAACGAACATTTTGGGTTCAGTTCTTTTTTATAAGTAGAGACTTAGGTAGTTGACAAGGGCGGGCTACATTAATTTTAATTTTGGATTTTAGTATTAGTTTTAGCTTTTTATTAGGTTATAAGCAATTGCACGAATCATGAGGGAGTTAAGCATAGAATTGCAGTCTAGTGAAGATCTCTTGAATGTTTTTCAGGTCATGGCCTCACTCCTACTCCTAACTCTTCAATATTATATGATGTGGTATATGTTGAATGTAACATTAATACTCTTTTGTCTTTTTATTATAAGATGGTACGTTCAATTCATCTGTGAGGCGTTTGACTTTGTATAGTAGCAGCCTCTGCACATGGAAATTTACTGATGGGAAATGGATCCAGTATACTATAAGCAAGGAATAAAGGCATAAGAACGGCCTCGGAAAATCGGATAGTCTTGATATGGACGATATAAAACTATAAAAATATAACATTTTTTTTTTTTTTCACACACCATGGTCATGATGGAGTCTGTAATAATAGTGGGGATGAAGGCCATGGTGCGCATGCTTTTCTGTGGCCCTTGGTGTCTGCTTCCGGATAATGGTCCTTGCATCTCGCCGCCGGCCCCCCGTCCCACCGGCACTTTGTGCCGTGGGGGTGGGCTGCCGGTTGCGGGATGTGGACCGGGATCGGAAGATGACTATTGACCAGTGGTCTTGGTTAAACATGCGCCAACAAAATGGCATTAATGGAGATTAATTGGGAGTTTTGTATAGGCTGACTGCAGGTTATTTTTATTTTTAGGCTTTGTAGTGGGAGTATTTTTGAGTGTGTAACTTAAACCTTAACTGGGTAATAGTGTGCTTTTGTTGGCAATTAAGGGGGCAAATGTGCCATCCCAGGAGTATTGGGAATGTTTGAGCTTGCTCCATACTCACTAGTTATAACTGAGTGGACAGTTCAGAACTCGTTGAAATTGCACTGTCTGCGTTATGTACTATTGACGTGTTGATCACCATATAAACCTCGTAATAGTACAAATATGCCTTAAGTGCGACTATGATATAATAGATGCGGTGGGGGTATTTATCTCGGATGTCATATTTCAATTACGATATTAGGAGCGGGCTGTATTGCTTTAAAATCCCACGGCATAGGAAGTGGCATGCTTTACGGTTCCGTCTTGAGCCACAATGTGCGTGTCAAGGACGGGAAATAATGTTTTGATTGATGTGGGTGTTAGCTGAAATCCCGTCCTAAATCCCCGGCTAGGTGTGTCACATGATGGGAACTGATGTACCTTCCGGGTGTGAGCTGAACCGCATTTGCGTTCCATTGATCGGAAATGACAGATGAACTAATGCCGGATCCAGTTTAAGTCCCGCCCTCACTTCTGGTTACGTCACATATCTCCCACGGCATTTAAACCCCGGAATTGATTCAGTGCACCACACGTTCCCTGAGGAAGAAGGTGAAACGCGCGTCGGAACGGGAGAGGTGGCGCTATCACGGGCACCTTATATTGGTTAGTAATGTTGCATGATTGTACTGCCATATGGTTATTATTGATGGTAACCGGACATTAAGAGACCTTGAAATCACCTATTAGGTAACCAAGTGACTGATATTGAGTTACTTTCCGGTTTTCGGAGGCATGGTGGCGGATTAGCGCTGTATGTCGTACTGCACCTTGTTGCACCTATTACTTATTACTCTGTATACCGGTCAGTAACGCTGCAGCACTTGTACTGCCTTATGTTTAATTCTTTGTAATAGAAGGCTTTGAGAGATATTACTGTAGGCTTCAGTCAGGTTACCAATTTACTACTTATGGGGTACTTCCCTGAATTCAGGGGCATGGTGGACAACTAATCTAGCAAGCTAGGTCTATGCAGCTGTTTTGTATTTACTACTATTAACTTTACAATTGTGTCCCTTGGTGGTATCCACCTCAGTTGTGCATACCTTGCTTATTTTTATCATGTGTGTTATTTTTGATAATAATAAAAATTTTCATGATTTGGAATAAAGCCACTGTGTCGTGCAATTTATAGCTTTCTTATTTTGCAGCATTTTTTTTACACCCCCCTACATTTTTTGCTTGGTGCTGTAGTTACTGGTTTTCTAGATATCTACCTATTTGTTTTCGTAGAATGCAGAATGAAGGGTCCCATGAATGATGATCACACACAGAAATGTTGGAAAGGATAACTTTACAATTTTGGAGGGTCTTATCTCAGCCGGACTCTACTCATGCTGCATGTCGTTCCTCTTCCAGACTTTTCAGCTCGTCCTTCCTGAAGAAGTGAGGCCGGACAGCAGCACAGCCAGGAGGTCACAGACAACCGGGCATTTGGTGGTCACTATGCCAAAGGTACCTGCAAACCCACCGATCAGATGAGGCTCCCCGTACTCACTGTTTAGTTCCAGGCAAATAATATACATAGTAGAAAAAATAGTGGACTTCTTAGGACATAAATGGGCATCACTGGGTGTCTGTTAGTGGTACACTGATACACTATAGGTTTTGTGATATATTTGGGTTTGTTATAAGCCATGGGAGTCTCATCGGTGCAGAAAAACAAACAGTGAGTTCACCGCTCAGCCTTAAGATTAAGCCACATGCAGGGCCGCCACTAGAAGGTTTTTGAACCCCATATAATTCAGTGGTCAGGGTACCCCCTGACTGTGCCTGACAGCGAAACTTTGAATTTGCCCCTGAAATCTCCCTAGTAACACTGCTCCAGAATTATCATCAAGTCTCGATCATTTAGGCCGGGATCAGAAGGGGAATGTGGTACTTCTCTCCTGGTGAGGTGGGTCTTCAAAGCCTTTGGCCCTAATGAACAGTAGTTGGGCAGCAAGGACTAACGCCATGGGTGCAGCAAAGCGATCCAGTTGGCATGGCGGATTCTGTAGAGACTTCTCCCGTGCAGCAGAGTCGTAGTCCACTAGGAATCCAGAGATTACAGAGGAATAATGATGAAGCAAAATCAGGATAGTGGCATAGAGTAGATTTAGTGATGAGGTAGAGGACGGTATATGTGGAATGGGTAAACAGTATAGCAGAGCCCAATGATGGGTATACCCAGGGGCTCAATGTGGTGATGGTCACCAGAGTCTAGCGATGCAGCAGAGCTGTGTATGTCAGGTAGCTCAAATTAGAGTTGATAAGGAAAGTAGCAGTGCCCAGTGATATAGCAGAGCTGGATATGTCATTGGGCTTAATGCAGAGATGTTAAGCAAAATTAAGTGATATAGCAGAGCCCAGCAATGTAGCAGAGCTAGTTATGAAAGGTTGCTCAATGTAAGCATGTTCAAAAGCCCAGCAGTGGGGAGGAGTCCAGCAATATAGCAGAGCCCAGTGATGTAGCAGAGCTGTGTATCTCAGCTTAATGAAGAGATGTTCAGAAGAATTAAGCGACGTAGCAGAGTCCAGTGATAAATCAGAACTAGGTATGACAGGTAGATATGTTCATCAATTGAACGAGGTAGCAGAACTGAGTATGTCAGGTGCCTCAATGTAAGTATGTATAGCAGAGCCCAGCCAGTGATGTAGCAGAGCTGGGTATGTCAGGTGCCTCAATGTAAGTATGTTTAGCAGAGCCCAGCCAGTGATGTAGCAGAGCTGGGTATGCCAGGTGGCACAATGTAGAGAGGTGAAGTTACATTAATGTATTATGGGGTGGCAAAAAAATACCAAATACCTGATACTCTAATGCTGCTCCGCCACCTGAGTCAACCTATACAGCCTTAGACTGTGACCTCCCGGTAGCATGCTGGGTTACCGGATTACAGAATACGATCATGTCCTACAGAAAACATATCAAGATGACACATCAGAACAGATATTAGAAAGTAATATCTCGAACACTGCCTTTGGGTCCCTACGAGAAAGGCCACTTTAATAATTTCTGACCCAAGCAACTTAAAGGGGTTCTTCAATTTGAACAATCCCAATTTGTAAAAATAATTATTAGACAATAAGTGGATCAGAAAGTGTCCCGAGCGATCAGATCTAATGTGTGGACAAACCTGGCAGTAAGTGTTGAGTTTCCCTACAGCGCCTCCAGTGCAGAAATGAAGTATTACACAGTGTCCGTCTGTATAATACAATAAGGGCAGGAGGGGTCCTCCAGAGCGAGACGCGCCTTAAGAGAAGGGGATCCTCAACAGAAGACGCCCATCGTCTCCCTATTGGGAGTGTGTGTATGGACAGTGGATCTGAGCGGCCGCGGCGACCCGTCAGCTTGTGTCAGTACCGGCATCAATATTGTGAGTGATATATGCGGTTTGTAATCTCCCCGGCTCTATGACAGCCACCAGGGGACAGGCGGACAGTATCAGCAGCTTCCCCAGAGTCCTAGCGGTCGTATTGATTGTGGTGTTACATAGATTGTGCGCTGCAGGGGAAGGATTTTCCAATGTTTTATGAAACAACCATGGACGAGAGTATTAACTCTACAACATGTCATCCGAATCAGTGCCAAGTCCTGCCATAAAACCTCAGCCCCTTTACTGCCTCATATTGGCCCTCATCAGGGGTCGGCCATCCTGCCGCGAGGTCAGGGGTCCCAATGGCCTCCACCGCAGCAACGGAAATGGGGGAGAAATTCATGAAATGGATAGAGAGCAAAAATTCCTTTTAATCTGGAATCTATTGAAAATAAATGGGGTCAGATTACCCAAATACATGACAAAAATAAGTGCTCTGTTATGAAAAAGTTCCCCCCTCTCTCTCTGTTTGGTTGTAGTTATGCTACAAATGTCTGGTGGCTGGTCACCACCATGCTATGCACGCCTGATCTTGGTTTGCAATATATTCCTCCTGTTGGTAGCTGTATACATTCAGTTGCCTCACCCTTTCCACAGGCATTGCTAATTAAGCACCATACTTGGATCTGGTCCGCCTTTATCAATGGTTGCTGTCTGGCACTGGGAGGATCAGTTCTGATATAGTCCTGGTATGTGTAGAGCTTGCTCCACATGCTGGGACCTGGGCTGGCCTCTATCCAAAATTGCCTCTTTTGCAACATAGAAGCGGTTATATATACAGGTTACAGGTATGTGTGCTCCATTGTGGTTCTGCTTTTAACTTTTTCTAGGAGGCCGCATGGCACATGAAATACAGAATATAGACTAGGACCCCCCTATTGAGATTTGCCGTGATGTTGGCAGGGGTGGCTCAAAGAATTGATCAATTATTTGCTAAAAATCTCACTTATATTACAGTACAGTTGGAATAAATCTGTGAATTTGCACTTTTTATATGATGCATGCCATTTTCAGATCGTGCTGGCTCCCCTCTCTCGTTATGAAAAAGTTGCATTATCTGTCACAAGGGGTATTTGAACAAAAGATCACAACTTTTTGCTCTTTTGTTAAAGTCTGTAAAAATTGGGCTCTAGAAGGGAGCAGGACGGATAACATTTCACCAAAGTTACTGTTACACACTTGTCCCGGAGCTGGGCTCTGCGCTGCTCCTGTCTTGGTCTTTGTGCACAGTAACCTTTAGGACATCTTACTGGATGACGGCGGCTTCCAGTTCCATAATTGCCTCACTGCGATTTCCACTATCACACAACCTGCCTGCAGTTATCAACACATCTTCCTGGCTGTCTGAGTCTTCCACTTCCACAGTTACCTGCCTGACTGCGATTTCCAGTATAGCACAACCTGCCTGCGGTTTCCAGCATGTTTTCCTGGATGTCTGTGGCTTCTAGTTCCACAGTTACCTGACTGCGATTTCCAGTATAGCACAAGTTGCCTGCAGTTTCCAGCATGTTTTCCTGGACGTCTGTGGCTTCCAGTTCCACAGTTGCCTGACTGCGATTTCTAGTATCACACAACCTGCCTGCAGTTATCAGCACATCTTTTTGGCTGTCTGCGTCTTCCACTTCCACAGTTGCTTGCCTGACTGCGATTTCCAGTATAGGACAACCTGCCTGCGGTTTCCAGCATGTTTTCCTGGATGTCTATGGCTTCCAGTTCCACAGTTGCCTGACTGCAATTTCCAGTATAGCACAACCTGCCTTTGGTTTCCAGTACGTCTTTCCAACTGTCTGCAGCTTCCAGTTCCACAGTTAACTACCTGTCTGTGATTTCCAGTATCCTACAACTTCCCTGCAGTTTCAAGGATGTATTCCTGTAAATCTGCAGCTTCCAGTTCCACTGATCCCTACCTGTCTGTGATTTCCAGTTTCACACAACCTGCCTGCGGATTCCAGGAGATCTTCCTGGCTGTCTGCGGCTTCCAGTTCCACAGCTACCTACCTGCCTGCGATTTCCAGTATCGCACAATCTGTCTGTGGTTTCCAGGACGTCTTCTGGCCGTCTGCGGCTTCCATGGTATTCAGACTTTCTGACTGTGCTGTTTGTAGTATTTTTTAATGAATAAAGGAGTCTGAATTTTGTAGAGCCGGACTCCAAGTTTTAATTCAGACTTTCTAGTTTCTCCAAAATTCTGTCTACTATTTTTCCTTGGTTTTCTAGGACTTCTTCTACGTGTCCCCCTACGGTTTTGAGGACGTTTTCCTGGCTTGTGTGTGCTTTCTATATTATTAAGACTTTCTAGTTACTCCAGAGATTTGTCTGCTACTTGTCTGCATTTTCCAGCATGTTTTCCTGGCTGTCTGCAGCCTCGAGATCCACAGTTAACTCCCTGCCTCCGGTTTCCATCACGTCTTCCTGGCTGTCCGCGGCTTTCAGATTCACAGCTACCTAGCTGCCTGCGGTTTCCAGCATGTTTTCCTTGCTGTCTGCGGCTTTGAGATCCACAGTTACCTCCCTGTCTGCGGTTTCCATCAAGTCTTCCTGGCTGTCTGCGGCTTTTAGATCCACAGTTACCTCCCTGCCTGCGGTTTCCATCATGTCTTCCTGGCTGTCTGCGGTTTTCAGATCCACAGTTACCTCCCTGCCTGCAGTTTCCATGACGTCTTCCTGGCTGTCTGCGGCTTTCAGATCCACAGTTACCTCCCTGCCTGCGGTTTCCATCACGTCTTCCTGGCTGTCTGCGGTTTTCAGATCCACAGTTACATCCCAGCCTGCGGTTTCCATCACGTCTTCCTGGCTGTCTGCGGCTTCCAGATCCCCAGTTACCTCCCTGCCTGCGGTTTCCATCACGTCTTCCTGGCTGTCTGCGGCTTCCAGATCCCCAGTTACCTCCCTGCCTGCGGTTTCCATCAAGTCTACCTGGCTGTCTGCGGCTTCCAGATCCACAGTTACCTTCCTGCCTGCGGTTTCCATCACGTTTTCTTGGCTGTCTGCGGCTTCCAGATCCACAGTCACCTCCCTGCCTGCGGTTTCCAGTATTGTACTACCTGCATTTGAGTTCCATCATCAACTATTTGCCTGCGGTCTCCAGTCCCTGTGCTGTCTGTGCCCATCTTTTGCACCATCATATAGACCAGGAAACCAGCGTACATTGTTGCTGAAATCCTTATGTCCTGGGGCATTGACATCTTAAAAGAAGCGCCAAATTTATTGAGCTTTGGGAATAAAACAGTTACATGATACCACAGTCTCAATTAATTCCCCCCCCCCCATCCCCCAGGGTGCAAGGTGCAGCCTCATACCATGGCGCACAGTCAGGGACCCCCTAGTACGCAGCCACAGGGCACTCTGCGTTCCGCCATTTATATGGCTCCTTAATTTGCAGTTATTGCACCCTCTATAAGATATTTAGCTCCGATGATCCTTTTTTTTTGTACGGAGTTGTATCAGATTATGTTACTTTCTGATTCTGGACAAAATTCTGAAAATTCCAACACCCCAAATGCCAAAAAACTCCCAAAACATCACCGCGTTACATTTCTAACATGGATAGAAATGGCGCATGAACTGTGCAAACAGATCCGCAGACACCGAGTCATATTTATTTACAGAATTATCAGAGAAATTTCCTTTTAATCAATACCGGCTAATTTCTCCGTCCCCTGTGGATGTGATCCCGGGATAGAAAACATATGATCCAAGCCCTAAGAACTCTCCGCCATCAATAATTCATCCGCAGCTTTTATCCCGGAGTCAGATAAACACACAAGGTTTTCTCCTCATCAGCATTTCCAGTCCCCACACACCATTATTGTGTAACCGCACACGGACCGCACTCACTTTATTATCTGATCTAAGAGGGAAATAAAAGTAGAAAAATGGAAAAGTAACAACCAAAGAGCAAGCTTGGAAGTATTGTGGACTGGTTAAGGTCTCCCAACATGCCCAGCTGCTACAGCTCCAATGAAAAGTATTCAAACCCTTTAGTGATTTTGGTTTATTAGCAAAATTTACAAAATTTCTACTGTTTGCAATAAACCAATCAAACAAGAACAACGATGTTGTCACCAGGGACCAGTAGTCACAAGTTGTAGGAGTGCAGACTGAAAGGAGGCTGTCACCAGGGACCGGTGGTCACAAGCTGTAGGAGTGCAGACTGAAAGGAGGCTGTCACCAGGGACCAGTGGTCGCAAGTTGTAGGAGTGCAGACTGAAAGGAGGTTGTCACCATGGACCGGTGGTCACAAGTTGTAGGAGCGCAGGCTGAAAAGAGGCTGTCACCAGGGACCAGTGGTCACAAGTTGTAAGAGTGCAGACTGAAAGGAGGTTGTCACCATGGACCGGTGGTCACAAGTTGTAGGAGCACAAGTTAAAAGGAGGTGTCACCAGGGACCGGTGGCCACACTTTTTAGGTGCTCAGGATGGAGGACTATGAGGGACCATTATTATGTATGGAGGACTATGTGGAGCCCATTATTCTGTATGGAGGACTGTGTGGAGCCCATTTTTCTAGACTACCTGATACGTTAGAATCAGGCTACCTTCTAGAGTACTAGTTTTTGGCCTGAGCGATGTACAACTGCTGCACTTCTTTGCTGTAAGTAATACTTAATTTTTAGAGGAAATGTATTCCTCTTTTTGTTGCTATTCTTATATATAAGATTGATTGGATAGGTGTCCCTATCAATGACTGGTGTTTTTATTATTATTATTTTAGTTTTCCCTTCATGTTTTGGTTTTTTCTTTGTGTGTTTTTTGATTTCAATTATTGTGTTTTTTGGATTTTTATAGGTCCCTTTAATTCTAGTATGCCATGTGAGTGGTCCTCTGATCTACCAGTCGTCTATTTTACATCAAGCCAAGCCTGTTTCCAACGTGTATGACGTTTGGCAATTATCAAACGTCAGGAGTGTCCCTTCATTAATGTATTAATTGCGACATTATTATGTACATGTATTTTCAGTGCATTTATGTATATATACAACTGTTGTAACCCTTTGGTAATAGATCCTAAATATAGGATTCTCTCTGCTTGTGACATTAGTATTAGGATATGCACATACATGTACATTGCCTATAGGGGGTGTTTTTTGTGTATCATTTTACATCTCAAATGAGGGATTTTATAATATACATGCATGTTGGGTGATATGCGCATATGAACACTGATTTAAATGTATGTATTTTTTTATCCCATGTGCACCTCCCCCGTTGGCATACAATTGTCCGTATGGTTTCCTAAGCACACATGTTGATATATGTATGGATTAGGTGAGGGTGATCCATTACTGCGATTCTCCATGATAAATTCATGGATGGATCTCACTATCCTGTTATAATTTTGCCCTCCCATGTCTCTGACCCTTATTGGGTCTTCTTTCATCTGCATATACGACTCGAGCTGTGGTTGTTGCGTAATGCGCATGCGCACACCCACGCTCTGGTCATTGATATTGGATGTGTCTGTCCAGGATACACTCGAGCTGCGGGTGTTGCGTAATGCGCATGCGCACACCCGCGCTCCTGTTTCTCACATTGGACGTACTTATCCAGGACGCGCGCCTCCATGCTCCTCCCCCCCAGGTCCGCACTGTAAGGCTTCCGTTGTGTTGACATTTCACGTCATCACTGGAATGCCGGAAGTGACGTGCCTGGGGGGGCGGCGGTGGATACGTGCGCCGTAATCTGGATAGTGAGTGACACCCCTTCTGACCAATCAGCGCTGACGGCTTGGTTTAAGTTCTGTGATCATTCAGGCACTTCCCACTGGCATCTTCACCTTTTCACTTCCCCCTCATGAAGCTTGAGGCGAGACGCGTAGGAGCACACGCTGCATGAATTCCTGTGTTTAGTCTAACACATGGGTAAGCAGTACCTGGCTGAATCTCTCTCTTACTAAAAGGTGTCCTGTCTAAAAGATTCTGTATGGCATGTATATGTGCAGCCAAGTATACTTAATGGACACATGGAGTCTCTTTTTCTTACATCTTGAGAGTGGTGATTGTAACTGCTTAAATCTCTCCTTTGCTCAAAGACGTCCTGTCTAAAACTCTGTATGGTATCTATGTATACAGTCATTTATACTTAATAGATATAAGGAGTCTTTTTTGCTTTTACATTTTGAGATTGGTGATTACAATCATCTGAACCTGTGTATATTCAGCCATTTAAGCTTGCCCTGTTACTCCCATGGGTTACCATTTGGATGTATGATCTCTTTTTCCATGGGTTATTTCTAGCTATTTTTACTATACATGTTTGGGTGAATGTGCTACAACCTTGTCCTCGATTCCCTGTGTTATCTCTAAATATTGTATATTTATATTGATTAGTATGGAAATCCAACCTGTTTTTTATACATTTCATAATAAAATTAATTTTTTATATGCATTAACTTAGGTTGTGACTCTGATTTACTATGACTATTATATGCACAACAAGTCCTTTTGCTTTTTTGTATTCATTGTATGTGTCAAGGACGTGCTTCGGCGGCCACATGATAGCTGCATATGTGTTTCCACGACAGCGGTCTTTTTTGTTTATGCTTGTCTTTCTGTGTGTATTCACAGCATCCTCCGCAAAGATGGATCACAAAGCCCGTGAGTCCACGTGGCAGAACAAACTCAACCAGGTGTTTAATGAGGACATGGAAGTTGTTTTAGACACACCGTCCAGGGACACCAATGTTTCGATTGATAAATTAAAACAGCTGCTCAACCGCAAAACCCGGCTATGGTGGAATAAGGCCTTTCTCGAGAGATATCTGGAGAGGGGCCTTGTCCCACGGGGCCTAAGGGTTAGGGTTTTTCCCTCCTACGTCATTGAAGACGAAGATTTTAAGAAAAAATGGGAGGATTTTTCCAACTCATGCTCAAGGGGCCATATGGGCCTTTTGGTACAAGCCAATTTGAAGTCGCTTTCTGAGATTGAACTTGAAATTAATAATATCCAGGAACATCTCATTGACCAGCTCTCAGGGGAGGCTATGTCCAGGCTAATGGAAGACCTTGAGAAAGAATATCAAAAGTGGGAGAAAGAAATCATTGCCGCAAAAACTAAAAAATATAAAAGGGATCTTGATGACCTAAAGAGCGGCATGGTTTATAGGTGGAAGTCCTTCGATCAATCTAGGAAGAGGCAAAATTCAAAATCACGCTCAATGTCATTTTCGTCTTTGTCATCTATAGAAGAAGGGACATCTAGGCGCCCTGATTCTCATATGTCTTTTGGTGGTCTAGTTGGACTATCCAAGAGACAATTAAATCAGGGTGGAGTCAACCGCACTATTACACCACCGCAAACCGTAGAAAAGAAAAAGACGAAAGGACGAAATCTTGAGGTAATAAACCTCTCTGATTTTAATATTGACTAAACCTCAGATTGAGGTCTTGAGTCTTGGTCTGAATTTTGCTCCTAACTATGATTTTAATTTTTTTACAGTAGTTAAGGACTTGCACCTCTTCTCCCGGAAGTTAGTATTGAAAAAATTACATGCCAAAAGAAGTTTGGACGTATCTCCCCTGTCTGCTGCTGAAGTGGAAGCGATCTCCATTTTGGAGGAGTTGGATGAATCTTCCCAACAAACGGTAGGAGGCCAAACAGTCAATTTTCCTACATCTATATATCCTCGTTCCACCACTTTCCCCCCCTTTTCCATCTGTCCTGAGGTTGAGATTTTTTGTAAGTTGGTCTCTGAAGACTTGAAACATCTGACCAAGAAACACACGAGAGATAATCTCACCTCAGACCAACGGAGAGCGTTGAAAGAATTAAAAGAACTTGATGACATCATTATAAAGCCAGCGGATAAGGGGGGGAATGTGGTGGTGTGGCCCCGTTCTATGTATGAGAGGGAAGCTGGCCGTCAACTCCGAGACCGCCAAACATACGCTCCCTTGACGCATAATCCCCTGAGTGGTTTCATGATAGAATTATATAATATTCTTGATAAAGCCTTTACACAGGGTATTATTAATAAGAAGGTGCTAGACGGCCTTACCATCAAATGCCCTGTAGTGCCAACCTTCTATCTTCTTCCAAAGGTCCACAAGGACCCCGTCTGCCCCCCAGGGCGTCCGATTGTCTCGGGCATCGGAGGGATGTGCGACCCAGTTTGCAGGTTTATCGAACATTACCTGCATCCACTGGTGGAAACGCTGCCCTCTTATGCCCGGGACACTCTTGACGTCCTGAGGCGGGTCGACGGTTTATTCGTGGACAATGGGACTCTACTCACCACCATCGATGTGGAGTCCTTATATACATGTATCGATCACCAACTTGGCCTGAGGGCGGTCAGTTACTTTCTGAGCATGAGCAGCCTTGATGGGCTGTTGTGTCAACTGATTATTGAGTTGTTAGAATTTATTCTGACACAATTTTTTCACATTCAGGGACAAATTCTTCCTGCAGAAGCGGGGGACCGCGATGGGGGCGGCCTGTGCGCCCTCCTACGCTAACCTGTTTCTAGGGTACTGGGAAAGGGAGGTGTTTGGAGGTGACGCACAGACCGATGCCCCCGTCCAATTGTGGATACGATATATAGATGACGTGCTGATTCTGTGGGGGGGTACCTCAATTGAGTTGGAGAACTACATCTGCTCCCTCAATATGAATCAGCACGGCATTAAATTGACCCACAAATACCATGCTATGGAGATTGATTTCCTGGATGTGAAATTAATTGTACACCCTGATCGGTCCCTGCAGGCTGACATGTTCAGAAAGGAGACCTCAACTAATGCATTGCTCCACGCTACCTCCAATCACCAGGCCTCTACAGTACGAGCTATACCCGTGGGGCAATACCTTCGTGCTCGAAGGATTTGCTCGACTGAGCAATATTTTGAAGAACAAGCCACGGATCTACGAGTTAGATTCCGAGAGCGAGGATACTCGCATCGTACCATAAAAAATGGATACAATCGGGCTAAAAATGCCAAGAAACCTGAGTTGTTGATTGGAGGTAGAAAGAAGGATAAAGGAGAAGGGGTGACTAGGTTTATAACAACTTTTAATAATCAATGGGAGGACATCAGAGAGGTTCTAAAAAAACATTGGAACATCCTTAAAACAGACAACATACTGGGTCCTAAAATCCCTAATGTACCTTTAATGACAGCTAGAAGGGGGAAAAATCTAAAAGACCACCTAGTACACAGTCACTACACACTCAAGACCCAGCCCCTTTTTAATATACCAAGGACGAATTGGGGCTCATTCCCCTGCGGATCTTGTTTGGCGTGTCAGAATATGGTACGGGCCGACACCTTTATGTCTTCAGATGGGGGTAGGACATTCGAGGTGAGACAGTATATCTCATGTCGTACCTCGAATGTCATATACTATGCCAGATGCACCTGCCAGCTTATTTACATTGGACTCACATCACGTGAGTTCCGGAGACGCATTAGAGAACACGTCAGGGACATAGTGGCGGCCCGTGAGGAAACAAACATTCATCTCCTTAAGACCATACCCCGCCACTTTAAGATTCACCACCAGTGTAACCCTGATGAATTAAAATTTATGGGAATTGACGTTATACATTTGGGTATACGTGGTGGTGATTATAAGAAGGCCTTAGCGAAACGCGAGTGTGAATGGATCGTGAGACTTGACACAGTCTCACCTAAGGGATTAAATGAGAAGCTCAGCTTCGCACCCTTTTTGTAGATTCCCTTTATATATTTTTGTCTGCTCTCATGGTCCCTACACTCGCTCTCTGGGTTATTTCTTTTGGCGGTTGAGCATGTTTGTAGGTAAATACAATAGGATTGATTGGATAGGTGTCCCTATCAATGACTGGTGTTTTTATTATTATTATTTTAGTTTTCCCTTCATGTTTTGGTTTTTTCTTTGTGTGTTTTTTGATTTTAATTATTGTGTTTTTTGGATTTTTATAGGTCCCTTTAATTCTAGTATGCCATGTGAGTGGTCCTCTGATCTACCAGTCGTCTATTTTACATCAAGCCAAGCCTGTTTCCAACGTGTATGACGTTTGGCAATTATCAAACGTCAGGAGTGTCCCTTCATTAATGTATTAATTGCGGCATTATTATGTACATGTATTTTCAGTGCATTTATGTATATATACAACTGTTGTAACCCTTTGGTAATAGATCCTAAATACAGGATTCTCTCTGCTTGTGACATTAGTATTAGGATATGCACATACATGTACATTGCCTATAGGGGGTGTTTTTTGTGTATCATTTTACATCTCAAATGAGGGATTTTATAATATACATGCATGTTGGGTGATATGCGCATATGAACACTGATTTAAATGTATGTATTTTTTTATCTCATGTGCACCTCCCCCGTTGGCATACAATTGTCCGTATGGTTTCCTAAGCACACATGTTGATATATGTATGGATTAGGTGAGGGTGATCCATTACTGCGATTCTCCATGATAAATTCATGGATGGATCTCACTATCCTGTTATAATTTTGCCCTCCCATGTCTCTGACCCTTATTGGGTCTTCTTTCATCTGCATATACGACTCGAGCTGTGGTTGTTGCGTAATGCGCATGCGCACACCCACGCTCTGGTCATTGATATTGGATGTGTCTGTCCAGGATACACTCGAGCTGCGGGTGTTGCGTAATGCGCATGCGCACACCCGCGCTCCTGTTTCTCACATTGGACGTACTTATCCAGGACGCGCGCCTCCATGCTCCTCCCCCCCAGGTCCGCACTGTAAGGCTTCCGTTGTGTTGACATTTCACGTCATCACTGGAATGCCGGAAGTGACGTGCCTGGGGGGGGCGGCGGTGGATACGTGCGCCGTAATCTGGATAGTGAGTGACACCCCTTCTGACCAATCAGCGCTGACGGCTTGGTTTAAGTTCTGTGATCATTCAGGTACTTCCCACTGGCATCTTCACCTTTTCACTTCCCCCTCATGAAGCTTGAGGCGAGACGCGTAGGGGCACACGCTGCATGAATTCCTGTGTTTAGTCTAACACATGGGTAAGCAGTACCTGGCTGAATCTCTCTCTTACTAAAAGGTGTCCTGTCTAAAAGATTCTGTATGGCATGTATATGTGCAGCCAAGTATACTTAATGGACACATGGAGTCTCTTTTTCTTACATCTTGAGAGTGGTGATTGTAACTGCTTAAATCTCTCCTTTGCTCAAAGACGTCCTGTCTAAAACTCTGTATGGTATCTATGTATACAGTCATTTATACTTAATAGATATAAGGAGTCTTTTTTGCTTTTACATTTTGAGATTGGTGATTACAATCATCTGAACCTGTGTATATTCAGCCATTTAAGCTTGCCCTGTTACTCCCATGGGTTACCATTTGGATGTATGATCTCTTTTTCCATGGGTTATTTCTAGCTATTTTTACTATACATGTTTGGGTGAATGTGCTACAACCTTGTCCTCGATTCCCTGTGTTATCTCTAAATATTGTATATTTATATTGATTAGTATGGAAATCCAACCTGTTTTTTATACATTTCATAATAAAATTAATTTTTTATATGCATTAACTTAGGTTGTGACTCTGATTTACTATGACTATTATATGCACAACAAGTCCTTTTGCTTTTTTGTATTCATTGTATGTGTCAAGGACGTGCTTCGGCGGCCACATGATAGCTGCATATGTGTTTCCACGACAGCGGTCTTTTTTGTTTATTCTTATATATAGTTGGGAAACACACACTCACTTTTGCTTAAAACATGGTCACCTTGGATAAGGACATTCATAGTTGCGATACCAAATGACTGACTCTCCAACCCTTCCCCCACTCTTCCTTCCTTCCCCCATCCTCCTTTCCCATCATAATACCTCCACAATTTCTCCCCGCTTACTCCACTGCCTCCTTCATTAGACTTTATTTTTTTCTGTTTCATATAGTCAAATCAAGATGGACTTGATTGTTTACTCAATTAATGGTCAACTACTTTCAGTTTCTGATATTCGTGTTCATAGTGGCCGTATTTCTCCGCTATGTACTTTTACCATTTTTTCATGTTTATGTTCACATTGTTACTTTATGTTGTATTTTTCACTGTTTTGCAGCACCAAAGGAGCGCATTGTACAGAAGAGCACAGCGCCACACACGGTGGAGTGGCCATTCTCAGGTACTGCAGTTCAAATCCAATACATTTGAAAATGATATTTTGCAAATATCTGCCCTCCTTTAGCCGTCACTAGGGGGCACCTAGGAGCGCACTGCATACTAAACTGCACAAACCCTGAGAATAATACTGCATGCAGGAAGCTCATGAGCTCCATCTAGTGGAAGCCGCAGGAAACAAGAATGTTATATTTGTCTGCAGGGGATTTGGAGCTTTGTATCAGAAAAACCCAGCTCCAAATGCCATAGCGATATATTACCAAATTATTCAGAATGCTGAAAATAAAAAATACATACGTGGTGAAATGTGAACATTCATTGTAAGTTTTTTTTAAAGTCATTCACTTTCTTTTTTTTTTTTCAAAATTGCGATAAAATGAGTGTTTGGCTTTTCCATAATTCATGTATCTTCCATTCTTCTGTCAAATGGCCTTTATTAAAGACCAGACATATTGCTTGGGCAGCATTTTTACAAAAGCACTTACCCACACTGATGTCTCATAACTAATATCAGATCCATGTTTCAATCCATTCAAGGAAATCTGTCAGCAGGATTTTGTCATTTTATCTGAGAGCAGCAGGATATAGGGGGAGAGAGCCTGATTGTAGTGACGTGTCACTTACTGGGCTACTTTTTACAGATTCATGGTGTAAATATGCTGTGTTTTATGTATTTACAGTGATATAGTATAAATGCATGTGTGGATATTTAAGGGCCGATGGTTGGGAAGGAGAGCTCCAGAGGGGGTCTGTGAAAAAGTGGGTTCAATGTGAAAAGACATGCTAGAGCAGATCAGAGAACACTGAGGTAACCTCTAGTGGTCTGGAGCCTATGGCTCACTGTTACATCTCGTAGCTCTCCTGAGGCAGTCTCCCATTCCTTGCCTGCCACGAGCACTCCTGCTCAGCAGCGCCAAAGGTCTGCCAGACTGCGCAGTGTGCAGGAGATACCTTCTCAGAGAGGCAGCAGAAGGGTGACACCTAGTGGTTCTCCTGTTACAAGGAGTGAAGCGGTCTCCCATTCCTGGCCTGCCGCAGACTCTCCTGCTCAGCGGCCCCGAAGGTCTGCGAGGCTGCGCATTGTGCAGAGGTTTACTGCTCAGGGAAGCAGTGAGATTCCCGTTATCTCTCCACATTGTGAGACCGAGGATCCCGCCTCTATTTCCCAGAGGCAGGAGGGTGAGCATGTGCAATGCGTGGTGGGTCCTGATTCGCTCACTGACGTCACACGGCTTGATGACAAGGCTGGTGACGTGGTGAATCCTGACTGGCCAGGCTGGGACGTCGTGGACCCTGATTGGGTCAAGTCCGTCATCTCCGCCTCGCGCCCGCCCTCGGGTGGAGCTGCACCTCCTTAAAAGCTCCCCCTGCCATCATGGCGGCGCGCGACCGTCCTTCTATGTTTGGATGTCTGGCAGCGTGCTGCCACGCCACTGCTCAGGCATTACTGTCTCTTGTGGGCTTGGCCCTTGCTGCTCCGGCAGTACCCCCGTCAACAGGCCGTGTTCCTGTCCCAGGTGAGCTCCTCAAGTCTCCATTGGACTCACCTGGTTATTGAAAGCACACGTGCGTGGGCACCTCTGTGCTACCCTCGTGCCATATTCTCGTGACTTCCACTGGCACACGTGCGTGGGCACCTCTGTGCTTCCCCGTGCAACAGGTACACCGAGCCGTGAGATCTGTGCCATACAACCCTCACGGGTTAGGGCAGATCGGTGTACATAGATCGTCTGTGACATTCCAGACGATCGCTAGCAGCAACCCGCTCACTCTTCACCCACCATAGCGGCGGTCCCTTACACCGCACAGTGGACCTTGACCGGCGGAAGCAGTCCATTTCCCATCTTGGCACGCTTCCCCGGGTCCCCCTCGTAACAGCTCACCCTGGCGGGCTTAGAGAGTTGCCCAGCTAGAGAGCCATCAGGGCCCAGAAATGGACAAAGCTGTGTGGTATTAGGGGTAAGGAGGCACAGATCCCGGAGTATTAAGGGTGCCAAAATTTTGACCCTGCCCCTAGCCACACCCATTTGGCAGTAAGGGTCATTCAGCAGATGCCCTGGACTGTTCATTCAAAAAAACATACCGCAAACACGCAATAATCAGAGAAGATTGTTATTGCGCTCGTGGTACGAACACCTGCAGAAAAAACGCAGCATTTACGCTACGTGTGAATACGGCCTCAGCAATACATTTTTATTACATTTTTTATGGGTTTTAAAAAAAAAATAAAAAAGATAAATTGCGACTTTTTTTACGCCATTTACCGATCCCCATAAATAATCTGATCGCTGTGTTGTTCGGGTCGTTACGATTACAGGGACAGCAAATTTGTCAATGTTATTTGCTGATTTGTGATGTTTATTATTTTATAAAAAAGTGTAATAAAATTACATTATTCTATTTTTTTATTATTTTTAGTAACTTTATTAGAAGAAAAAAACCCTTCTCATTTCCCTCTAGAATACAGGACACAGAGACGCTGCTCTGTACAATGGAGCTCTGTGTCCTGTGTAATCTGCTGTATAATCAGAGGCTTCATTGTAGGTTTATTTATGTAAAATCCTCCTTCTGACCTCATCAATCCTAGTGGCTCAACAGCTAGAGTAGCTAGGAAAGCTAGGAGGGCTGCTGGGCACATGTTTATAAATATAGTTCTATTTATTTCCTCATTTCTTTATTGTAGTATTATGGGTACAAATGAATCTGACTCTTTCCTTCACCTACAAAGAGATGCAGTATCTATTTATCTATCTATCTATCTATCTATCTATCTATCTATCCATGTATCTATCTATTATGTATAATCTTTCTTTATTGAGTAGAAGAAAAAATAAAAAAGCATAGGAAAAACATACAAACCACCAAGGTTACAGAGATATCATTGCGTGTGATACCACAAATTGGGTAGCATTTCTATAACATGTTTCAGCTTATAACTTATAATCTTTAGAGCACTGTATCAGTTCGTACAATCCGCCCTTTCTGTATCGCGAACTCGAAACTACTATCTGCCTGTTTAATGAAAAAAAAACATCTATCATTTCTTACGTATTTTATAATATATTTCTCGTATCATGCAGTTCACCTCTTCATTGGCCAGAACTTGATATCTAAATTTCTCATATAACCTTGAACCGTAACCGAGCCCTACCCGTTGTATCATTATCCGTGAGGTAAAAGAGAAAAAGGGAAGGGAAAAAAAAAACTAAAAAAGGAGATGAGAAAAGAAAGAAAAGATAGTCATGCGTGAAAGAGAAAAGTTGGCTGAGGAAACAAAGGGGGAGAAGGGGGACATTTTAAGGGTTTGGGGGGAGCCACAAACAAGACCTGTCGTAGCCCTTCTACTATCCCTTTACGTACCACTGAAACTTCAAAATAGTGTACGGTAGTCGTCCGAACTTTTAAATATTATCCATGGCGTCCAAATTCTCAGGTACCTTTCAATGTGTCCTTCCGCCTCTGCCATTAGTTCCTCCATATGATCTATGTGCTCAAATTCCTGTGTCCACTCCCTCAAGGACGGGGCCTCCTGTGATCTCCAATGTCTGGGTATCACTGCTCTTGCTGCTGCCAAGCAGAACCGCAGGATATCCCCCTTTTGAGCTTTAATGGAGCTGGGGAGCATTGACATCAGGGCTATTTGTGGGGTCTGTGGTGTTCCCTTCCCTGTTATTTTCGTATACGTTTGAAAGATTGCCTCCCAGAATGGCTTGATTTTAGCACAGTCCCACCATATGTGCAACATTGTGCCCCTGGTTGTTCCACATCGCCAACACATCTCGGAAACAGAAGGAAAAATTCTGTGCAACCTCACCAGATACTGATACCATCTTGTTAGGATCTTATAGTTTTTCTCTTTGGTGTACCCCGTAATTGACATTTTATGTGTAAATATATAGGCTCTCTGTTTTTCTGTGTCTGTGAAGGACGTTTCTATTTCTTCCTCCCACTTGGTCATGTATAAGGGATCCGAGCTCGCAGAGGGTCATCTTATATATACAGTACCTACAAGTAGTATTCAACCCCCTGCAGATTTAGCAGGTTTACACATTCGGAATTAACTTGGCATTGTGACATTTGGACTGTAGATCAGCCTGGAAGTGTGAAATGCACTGCAGCAAAAAAGAATGTTATTTCTTTTTTTTTAAATTGTGAAATGTTTATTCAGAGGGTCATTTATTATTCAACCCCTCAAACCACCAGAATTCTGTTTGGTTCCCCTAAAGTATTAAGAAGTATTTCAGGCACAAACAACAATGAGCTTCACATGTTTGGATTAATTATCTCTTTTTCCAGCCTTTTCTAACTAAGACCCTCCCCAAACTTGTGAACAGCACTCATACATGGTCAACATGGGAAAGACAAAGGAGCATTCCAAGGCCATCAGAGACAAGATCGTGGAGGGTCACAAGGCTGGCAAGGGGTACAAAACCCTTTCCAAGGAGTTAGGCCTACCTGTCTCCACTGTTGGGAGCATCATCCGGAAGTGGAAGGCTTATGGAACTACTGTTAGCCTTCCACGGCCTGGACAGCCTTTGAAAGTTTCCACCCGTGCCGAGGCCAGGCTTGTCCGAAGAGTCAAGGCTAACCCAAGGACAACAAGGAAGGAGCTCCGGCAAGATCTCATGGCAGTGGGGACATTGGTTTCAGTCAATACCATAAGTAACGTACTCCACCACAATGGTCTCCGTTCCAGACGAGCCCGTAAGGTACCTTTACTTTCAAAGCGTCATGTCAAGGCTCGTCTACAGTTTGCTCATGATCACTTGGAGGACTCTGAGACAGACTGGTTCAAGGTTCTCTGGTCTGATGAGACCAAGATCGAGATCTTTGGTGCCAACCACACACGTGACGTTTGGAGACTGGATGGCACTGCATACGACCCCAAGAATACCATCCCTACAGTCAAGCATGGTGGAGGCAGCATCATGCTGTGGGGCTGTTTCTCAGCCAAAGGGCCTGGCCATCTGGTCCGCATCCATGGGAAGATGGATAGCACGGCCTACCTGGAGATTTTGGCCAAGAACCTCCGCTCCTCCATCAAGGATCTTAAGATGGGTCGTCATTTCATCTTCCAACAAGACAACGACCCAAAGCACACAGCCAAGAAAACCAAGGCCAGGTTCAAGAGGGAAAAAATCAAGGTGTTGCAGTGGCCTAGTCAGTCTCCTGACCTTAACCCAATTGAAAACTTGTGGAAGGAACTCAAGATTAAAGTCCACATGAGACACCCAAAGAACCTAGATAACTTGGAGAAGATCTGCATGGAGGAGTGGGCCAAGATAACTCCAGAGACCTGTGCCGGCCTGATCAGGTCTAATAAAAGACGATTATTAGCTGTAATTGCAAACAAGGGTTATTCCACAAAATATTAAACCTAGGGGTTGAATAATAATTGACCCACACTTTTATGTTGAAAATTTATTAAAATTTAACTGAGCAACATAACTTGTTGGTTTGTAAGATTTATGCATCTGTTAATAAATCCTGCTCGTTTGAAGTTTGCATGCTCTAACTTATTTGTATCTTATCAAACCTGCTAAATCTGCAGGGGGTTGAATACTACTTGTAGGCACTGTAAGTGACATCAGGTGCGGAGGTATAGAATCCTGCATAAATAATTTCTCGAAGGGTAAGGCCAAGCCCTCTGGTATTCCATCTATTCCTTGTATCTTAGAGTTAACAAATGAATAGAGTTGTCTATATTCTATCCAGGATAATGTCTGGGGAGGTTCCATGGTTTGCATATCCTCAAAGGATCTCAATTTTGATCCCCTAAGGGTATGGTAAATCCTACCATCTTGTTGTGCGCTCCATCTTAAAAATGTGGCCCGACCGACTCCCAGGGGGAATTCTGGATTGGATATGATAGGAGCAAGGAGAAAGGGGCAGCCCACCAATCCACCATTCTGTTTTACCTGATCCCATGTCCTCAGTGTGGCCTTAATAAAAAGACTCGCCGAGGACAGTCTCACCCCCTCCCTGGACCCAAGTCATGGTAGATATTTTAATGGAATCGATGAGCTTTCCTGTTCAAGTGTGACCCATTTCTTAATCTGTTCGTTAAAATGCCAGTCAAACATTCGAACCATCAGTGCCGCCCGATGATATCTGCGCAAGTCTGGGAGTCCTGCGCCCCCCGCAGTGATATGCCGAGTAAGTGTATGATATTTTATTCTAGCCCTGGAGTGTCCCCATATAAATTGAGTCAGGCTGGACCTGAGGGTCCGAAAAACCCGGTAGGGGGAAGAAGCGGGACTGCCTGAAATATATATATAGAAACCGCGGAAGGATGTCCATTTTAAACGTGTTTATACGGCCAAACCAGGATAAGGGTTTTCTATGATATGACCTAAGCTCTTTGATTGTTCATGTCAATAGCGGTAAATAGTTCTTAGAATACAATAATCCCAAATCTGCAGAGACGTTAATGCCTAAATATTTCAGTGTCTGGGGTTGCCATTTAAATGGGAAGTTACTTTGAGCTAATGAAACCTCTTGGGGCTGCAGAGTGACATTTAAGGCTTCTGTTTTCGAGCAATTAACTTTGAAATTACTTAAATCCCCAAATCTCTTGAACTCCGCTATCAAAGAGGGGAAAGATATGTGTGGCTGAGACACGTATATCAACAAGTCGTCTGCATATAATGCTGTCTTGTATGTTTTCCCCCCTACGTTTATACCGTGTACATTGGGATTTCTCCTGATCGCGTTGGCAAGATGTTCCATTGTAATTACATATAACAGCGGGGAAAGAGGGCACCCCTGCCTTGTTCCATTTCTAATTTGTATAGGTTGTGATAAGAAGCCATTTGCCTTTATCCTCGCTGATGGACATGTACAGTTAGGTCCAGAAATATTTGGACAGTGACACAAGTTTTGTTATTTTAGCTGTTTACAAAAACATGTTCAGAAATACAATTATATATATAATATGGGCTGAAAGTGCACACTCTCAGCTGCAATATGAGAGTTTTCACATCCAAATCGGAGAAAGGGTTTAGGAATCATAGCTCTGTAATGCATAGCCTCCTCTTTTTCAAGGGACCAAAAGTAATTGGACAAGGGACTCTAAGGGCTGCAATTAACTGTGAAGGCGTCTCCCTCGTTAACCTGTAATCAATAAAGTAGTTAAAAGGTCTGGGGTTGATTACAGGTGTGTGGTTTTGCATTTGGAAGCTGTTGCTGTGACCAGACAACATGCGGTCTAAGGAACTCTCAATTGAGGTGAAGCAGAACATCCTGAGGCTGAAAAAAAAGAAAAAATCCATCAGAGAGATAGCAGACATGCTTGGAGTAGCAAAATCAACAGTCGGGTACATTCTGAGAAAAAAGGAATTGACTGGTGAGCTTGGGAACTCAAAAAGGCCTGGGCGTCCACGGATGACAACAGTGGTGGATGATCGCCGCATACTTTCTTTGGTGAAGAAGAACCCGTTCACAACATCAACTGAAGTCCAGAACACTCTCAGTGAAGTAGGTGTATCTGTCTCTAAGTCAACAGTAAAGAGAAGACTCCATGAAAGTAAATACAAAGGGTTCACATCTAGATGCAAACCATTCATCAATTCCAAAAATAGACAGGCCAGAGTTAAATTTGCTGAAAAACACCTCATGAAGCCAGCTCAGTTCTGTAAAAGTATTCTATGGACAGATGAGACAAAGATCAACCTGTACCAGAATGATGGGAAGAGAAAAGTTTGGAGAAGAAAGGGAACGGCACATGATCCAAGGCACACCACATCCTCTGTAAAACATGGTGGAGGCAACGTGATGGCATGGGCATGCATGGCTTTCAATGGCACTGGGTCACTTGTGTTTATTGATGACATAACAGCAGACAAGAGTAGCCGGATGAATTCTGAAGTGTACCGGGATATACTTTCAGCCCAGATTCAGCCAAATGCCGCAAAGTTGATCGGACGGCGCTTCATAGTACAGATGGACAATGACCCCAAGCATACAGCCAAAGCTACCCAGGAGTTCATGAGTGCAAAAAAGTGGAACATTCTGCAACAGCCAAGTCAATCACCAGATCTTAACCCAATTGAGCATGCATTTCACTTGCTCAAATCCAGACTTATGACGGAAAGACCCACAAACAAGCAAGACCTGAAGGCTGTGGCTGTAAAGGCCTGGCAAAGCATTAAGAAGGAGGAAACCCAGCGTTTGGTGATGTCCATGGGTTCCAGACTTAAGGCAGTGATTGCCTCCAAAGGATTCGCAACAAAATATTGAAAATAAAAATATTTTGTTTGGGTTTGGTTTATTTGTCCAATTACTTTTGACCTACTAAAATGTGGAGTGTTTGTAAAGAAATGTGTACAATTCCTACAATTTCTATCAGATATTTTTGTTCAAACCTTCAAATTAAACGTTACAATCTGCACTTGAATTCTGTTGTAGAGATTTCATTTCAAATCCAATGTGGTGGCATGCAGAGCCCAACTCGCGAAAATTGTGTCACTGTCCAAATATTTCTGGACCTAACTGTAGGTATGTCAGCACTGCCACTATTATGTTTAGTTCTAGGAACATGTATTCTTTCTATAATGTCACATGTATTTACATATCTGTCTCCTAGGACATAGAGTGTGCATTCACCCTTCCCCCATAAGAGGATTACACACATCAAAATGCGAGGTATAGAAGTAAGTCTCCCTTCACAGTGATCTGATCTATTGATTAATAAAACTCCCCACTCGGGCTTTATCCATGTTTGGGAACAGTACTAATTTTCCCTTTCTTCTGGTAGGTCTTCTATGTACCTATTATACCCAGTGAGTTACCTTTTTTTCTTGGGGACTCACTACATTGCATCTCCTACGATTTACTCACCTTACATGCTACTCACAGGTAATTTAGTCATACCAGCAATCTTATGTGGTTATATGGGTCCTATTTCACTCTACAGGCACCTCAACATCCGGTAATATCACGATATATTATCTACGGTCCTGATACTCTCTTATGGCATCCTACCAACGATATAGACCTCTGTGATAATCTCCTCCCCCTTGTCAACCCCTTGTGCCCTCCCTCGTTCCCCCCCATCCCTTTCCTTATATGTTTTCATCCCTGAGTATGTTTTGCGATCTTGTTATAAACTATATTTATCTTATACTTGGTTCTGTATTAATCTGTACTTGTACTTACATCTAGTACAAGTACAGATTAATACAGATTGTACTTACATCTTACATCTGACGAAGACCACTGAGTGGTCGAAACGTTTTTTTTCGGACATCCTCTGTATATGGACTTTCTATAATAAAAAGAACCTTTTTTGCAATTATACAAGTTTCTGACATCTTTTGGGGTAGAGTGCCGGAGTTCTCTATTAAATTGACTTTACTTTTCTCCTGAGCACCTAGAAAAGGTGTAGCAGGGTCCTAATCTTTATTGTTCACAAAGTACCCCTTAGACTGGACACAGTTAAGCCATTTGGCTTAAATGAGAAGCTCAGTATCTCACCATTCCTGTAAAAAATCTCATTAACATATATGTAGACTGTAACCAGTCCTCTAGTGATTATTGTGTATTGATTTTTGTTTCTCTTGTTTAAATATACAGTACATACGAAAAGTTAGGACCAAGGCTGTGAAGTCTGAGTCGGAGTTGCAGTCGGTGACCCTTTTGGCTCAGTAAGAAATGTAATAAAATGAATAATATCCTAGAATAAATAATAAATTGACTACAGTAGTTCAATACAGAATGTGCTGAATATTTTTTCATAGGAATTTGGGAAAGTTATGAAATGTCCTACAAATGGCTGTTTTATTCTTGATGTAAGGCTACATTCACAAACAGCGTTTTTGCTGCGTTTTTTAAGGATACGTTTTTCAGCTGCAAAAGCAGATCATCTTTTTAAAAAACCGCATCACCTGAAAGGTTTTTGAGCTCATAGATAATATTTTCAATAGCAAAAGCAGATTAGAAAAACGCTACAAACTGACATGCTAATTCTTTGTGACGATCTGTCTTTGAGCCCAAAAACAGATCTTCACGAAACGATGTGTCTGAATGTCATATCTTGAAAGCCATTGCCTTTGCTGGATGCCCGGAGTCACTGCATTTCACTGAATTATTTTGCCATCAATGTTTGATATGTTTGTGACAAGAAAGAAATTGTTAGCAAGACTAGCAAGACACTGGCAGTAAAAGATAGGCACCTCAACATCCGGTCATATCACGATATATTATCTACGGTCCTGATACTCTCTTATGGCATCCTACCAACGATATGGACCTCTGTGATAATCTCCTCCCCCTTGTTAACCCCTTGTGCCCTCCCTCGTTCCCCCCCATCCCTTTCCTTATAGGTTTCCTTCCCTGAGTATGTTTTGCAATCTTGTTCTAAAGTATATTTATATTATACTTGGTTCTGTATTAATCTGTACTTGTACTCATATCTAGATGGTCCTCTGACGAAGACCACTGAGTGGTCGAAACGGTTTTTTTTGGGACATCCTCTGTATATGGACTTTCTATAATAAAAATAACCTTTTTTGCAATTATACAAGTGTCTGACATCTTTTGGGGTAGAGTGCCAGAGTTCTCTATTAAATTGACTTTACTTTTCTCCTGAGCACCTAGAAAAGGTGTAGCAGGGTCCTAATCTTTATTGTTCACATGGTTTTTGACCCTTGCTCCCAACCCCACATCAGACTTTCATCATTCACGATCTCTATATAGTAATAATTTCTATAGAAACAAGCTCAACTATATCGACAGATTCATGTCGCAACCTCATTTTAATACATTCTCTTATAATAAAGAGGAGACGAATAATATTGTCTCTAGAGTAACATCTTCCAGTAATTTTTTGAACATCCCATCAGATGAATTACGGAAGAGAGATTTGGAGAAGGAGTTGCGCAGAAACGCGGCTCTTGAGCTTCACTCCATCACATTAGCCGAGTATCATCGCACCAAACGAATTCCCCGAGGTCTTAGAGTGGCACTTAGACCGACTCTCTTCTCCGAAAACACTGAATACTGTGATCGTTTTGAAGCCATTATCAATAAATGTTCGATGGATATTATTACATTAACAATAGATTTTCTGCAGAAAGATCAACGCAGCATCTGACAGTATCAAGGCGGCAGAAGATCAACTGAAGCAAACCCTATCTGCACCAGATCTGTCTCAGTTGAAGTAAAAAAACGACAATATCATTAGCGAATTCAGAAAGGACCTTGAAGCCAGGAAGAGAAGTAAGTTTCTCAGGGATCAAGAGGACTATTCTCGGGGTACGGTGTACAGATGGCGTACTGGAGACTCCTACAGCACCAGACGACCAACAGGATATAATGGATATTCATCCTCGGACACCTCGGACGTCGACTCCCGACCCCAAAGTCCACCTCCATCTTTTTTAGGACAGCGCCGCGTATCACCACCAAGAAGAAGACAAGGAGGGGGAGGAGATCCCGATCGGTATCCACGGGGAGATCGAATTGGGACCAATGGGCAGAGTGTTTTCAAGAAGCTTGTATGATGCGACGAAAGGGGTTAAGTCCCCCCGGTCTCATATTAGGGTCACTAGAAACATGAAAGAGGATTTGTCTATGTGGCATGAATTTCTTCAGGATTTTAATGGTATAGCTTGTCTGCAAGATGAGTTTCGGTCGTCCGAAGTGTTATCATTCTTTGTTAGCGCTGACAGTTTCCTTGGTTACGGGATAGTTCTTTTTAACCGTTGGTCAGCAGGTTACTGGCCTGATTCTTGGGTCCAGAACGGGGTAACTAGGAGTAGTACAGTGTTGGAATTGTTTTCGATTCTGTTAGCGGTAGTATTATGGGGTGAATGTTTAGCTAAAAAAAGGATTTTGTTTCTTTCTGATAACCAAGGATTGGTCTTTTGTATTAATACATTGTCTTCAAAATGTTTGTGGGCGTCAAAGATATTGCGTCATTTAGTATTAATGTGTCTAAAATCTAATATTTGGTTAAAAGCTTCAGTTGATACTAATAGGAGTAGAAACACTGTGGCTGATTGTCTTTCTCGCCAGCAGTGGTTGAAGTTCCGGCATTTGCTTCCCGATGCCGAGCAGGACGGAGTTCCGTGCCCTCCTCATCTGTAGGACATTCTTTGGGTTTGATTGGTGAGGCTATTAGGAATTCAGTGGTCAACAGAACATGGACTGGCTATTCAGTCGCATGGAAGAAATGGTGCGATTTTTGTGTCTCTAAGGATCTGAAGTGCTCAGACGCAAATAAGGATTTAGCTTTATCATTCGTTGAAGGTTTATTAAATGAAAATATTAGTTATGCTTCCCTGGCAGTCCCCCGTTGAATAGTCACGTTGCGGTGAAGCAAGTGTTAAAGGGTTTAAAAAGATCGGGTTGCAACCCGGATACTCGTTGTCCAATTTCTTTTAATTTATTAGGAAAATTATGGGAAATCCTGCCAGTGTTATGTTTTGATTTGTTTGAAGTATGTTTATTTAGAACGGCTTTTGTTCTTATGTTTTTTGCTACATTGAGGATCAGCGACTTGGTAGCTATCAGCAAAAGCCAAGTGTCTGGTTTAGCTGCGAGTGATGTGGTTATAGTGAATGATAGATTAATGATCACGATTAGGAGATCAAAGACGGATCAATTCAGTAAGGGCCGGGTCATATCATTAAACAGAATATTTGATTCTGAGTTATGCCCGGTTGGTAACGTACTTGGTTGCATTATCGCCCTCTAGTTTCGGGCTCCTTTTTGGTTCATGCCAATGGGGAGCCAGCTACCATATTCCAGTTTAATAGTGTTCTAAAAAAATGTCTTGTTCAATTAAATATGTGTGCTAATAATATTTCTTCACATTCATACAGGATCGGAGCCGCCACGGAGGCGGCAATGCTCGGGTTAGGCGATGACACAATAAAGTGCATTGGCCGTTGGAAATCAAGGAGATTCAAGTCATATGTTAGTCCTAACCTATTGCTATAATCGTTTTTTAATTTTAGGACCTTTGACTGTGTGGATTGTAGGAAACTCTTATATTTTTTGGGCCCAGAAGAGAGCTAGGCGCAGGAGCTACACAGAAAATCTGTCATTTCAGCAGGACTCTATTCAAATCTTTTGGTTCGGGTACAGGGGCCTTCGGTGGTTAAATCTGGTTAATGTGCTGAATGAGTTGATTTCTTCCGCACCTTTTCCTGATTTAATCATTATTCACCTGGGAGGTAACGATATTGGAAAAATAAATACATTGGAAATGTTATTTAGGATGCGTAGAGATTTAATGAGTGAAAAAGGCAGTTTTCCCGATACTACATTAGTTTATTCTGAAATGATATCCCGGTTAATTTGGAATATGGATGGTTGTTCGTTTATGACCAAAATTAAAAAAAGGGTTAATAGGGAGCTGGAAAATTTTTTTAAGGTTATGGGTGGTTTTTCTTACCGACATATAGATCTGGAAGATTTTACTCCGGGTTTATTTAGGCAGGATTGTGTTCACTTGTCAGACATAGGTTTAGATATATTCAATGTTGGGTTACAGTCTGTGATTGAGAAGTGGCTGTCTGGTTTTGGGGATCCACGACGTTTTAGTCGTGTCCTTGTGGGAAAAATCACCCAGTTTTTGCTGGGTGGATTTGCTTGTTTTTGGTATTTATGGATTGCATGATGGTGTATCATTATGCATTTACGTTTTAAAAGTATGTTTATATGTTGTTGGTATCTTTAAGTTATGAATTTTTGGTTACTCTTAATAAACCATCACGGCCACTTTTCATCCATACACTGTCTGTGTCTATTTATTTATTAGTTAATTTACAGTATATAGTTATTGTATTATGCCTTGTGCTACCATGAAAAAACCCTATAGCTGTTAGCAGGGGATGACATGGTCGCACAGGCATGAAAATATTGAGTTGAGCATTTGGTTAGGAGTGAATGGGTTAACTTGTTAGTTAATGAGGAGGTGAGGTGACGTAACGCAGACAGCTGAGGGAACCGGTTTAAACCAGCTGTTGCGTGCCGTTTTTTCCAGGATCCTGATTGGTAGTTAAAGAATTTGTGCGGGAAATTCGTGTATATATTTAGTGACAGACTGGTCAGCTGGCAGTCCAGCTGATGAAGACTGAAGTGACACCCGCCCGCCCGCCCCCTTTTTTATAGGGTTTTCTTTATTGTCGTGATGTTTTATTAGAGGGAAAAATCACCCAGTTTTTGCTGGGTGGATTTGCTTGTTTTTGGTATTTATGGATTGCATGATGGTGTATCATTATGCATTTACGTTTTAACAGTATGTTTATATGTTGTTGGTATCTTTAAGTTATGAATTTTTGGTTACTCTTAATAAAGCAACACGGCCACTTTTCATCCATACACTGTCTGTGTCTATTTATTTATTAGTTATTAAGTATTTAGAGTATATAGTTATTGTACTATGCCTTGTGCTACCATGAAACCTTCCAGATGTAGATGGCAATTTGATAAAATCATTTATCAGTAGAAAATATAATTACAGACAGCAAAGTGTCCAACTCTAGACTGCAGCTCTGAATTTTGGCTCTAAAATTGAGTATATCCAGAAGCCGCCATTTAGCTGAAACCTGAAGCAGGTGATGAAGTGATTAAGGCTCCTGTCACTCTACATAATTTGATTTTAAATAAAGAATCAATTGTTTAATGGATCGTAATTTTTAGAAAATATATAAGATTTAAAAAATCAAGGCTGCCAACAAAATGAGGAACAATTTTACAGAATGATTTAAATTCTTCACAAATTGGATGTAAGGAGAAACCACACGACCAAAGTGCAAAAGTGATGATCTTTATTGACACAGGGGTAGGTGCGGGGCGGCACGGAACAAGTGAGGGCACGGACCATCTCTCACTGACAAAATCATATGGACAAGTATCAATAGCTGACAAACTGGTATCATATATCAGATAAATAACAATTATAAAACAGTGAAAGTGTACAGTCATGGCCAAATGTTTTGAGAAAGCTACAAATATTATATTTTACAAAGTCTACTGTTTCAGTTTTGCTAATGGTAATTTGCGTATACTCCAGAATGTCATAAAGAGTGATCAGCTTAACAGCAATTACTTGCAAAGTCAATATTGGCTAATAAAATGAACTTTAACCCCCAAAACACATTTCAACATCATTGCATTCCTGCCTTAAAAGGAGCAGGTAACATTGTTTTAGTGATTGTTACATTAACACAGGTGTGGGTGTTGATGAGGACAGGGCTGGCGATCAATCAGTCATGATTAAGTAAGAATGACACCACTGGACACTTTAAAAGAAGGCTGGTGCTTGGTATCATTGTTTCTCTTCAGTTAACCATGGTTATCTCTAAAGAAACACGTGCAGCCATCAGTGCTCTGCACAAAAATGGCTTAACAGGGAAGAGTATCGCAGCTACAAAGATTGCACCTCAGTCAACAATCTATCGCATCATCAAGAACTTCAAAGAGAGAGCATCCATTGTTGCCAAAAAGGCTCCAGGGCACCCAAGAAGGACCAGCAAACTCCAGGACCGTATCTTAAAACTGTTTCAGCTGCGGGATCGGACTACCAGCAGTGCCGAGCTAGCTCAGCAATGGCAGCAGGCTGCTATGAGTGCTTCTGCACGCAATGTGAGGCGGAGACTCTTTGAGCAAGGCCTGGTTTCAAGGAGGGCAGCAAAGAAGCCACTTCTCTCCAGAAAAAACATCAGGGACCGACTGATATTCTGCAAAAGGTACAGGGAGTGGACTGCTGAGGACTGGGGTAAAGTCATTTTCTCAGATGAATCCCCTTTTTGATTGTATGGGACATCTGGAAAACAGCTTATTAGGAGAAGAAGAGGTGAGCGCTACCACCAGTCTCGTCTCATGCCAACTGTTAAGCATCCTGAAACGATTCATGTGTGGGGTTGCTTCTCAGCCAAGGGAATCGGCTCACTCACAGTCTTGCCTAAATACACAGCCATGAATAAAGAATGGTACCAGAATGTCCTCCAAGAGCAACTTCTCCCAACTGTCCAAAAGCAGTTTGGCACCCAACAATGCCTTTTCCAGCATGATGGAGCACCTTCCCATAAAGCAAAGGTGATCACTAAATGGCTCATGGAACAAAACATAGAGATTTTGGGTCCATGGCCTGGAAACTCCCCAGATCTTAATCCCATTGAGAACTTGTGAGCAATCATCAAGAGAAGGTTGGACAAACAAAAACCAACAAATTCTGGCAAAATGCAAGCATTGCTTATGCAAGAATGGACAGCTATCAGTCAGGATTTGGTCCAGAAGTTGATTGAGAGCATGGCATTGAGAATTGCAGAGGTCCTGAAGAAGAAGGGTCAACACTGCAAATATTGACTTGCTGCATTAACTCATTCTAACTGTCAATATAACCTTTTGGTACTCATAATATGATTGCAATTATATTTCTGCATGTGATGTAAACATTAGACAAACATAATTTAAAACCAGAGGGCAACAGATCATGTGAAAATATAATTTTGGTGTCACTCTCAAAACTTTTGGCCATGACTGTATATATATGGATTCAGAGTGTCAGCAATTGACCAGGAAGAGATGTGTCACTATGTGACAGGGGGCAGAGCCACAATCTTGTGTCAATGTGTCCTTGAATCACAGCTAGTTTACATGCTGGAAGATCAGTACTAGGACAGTGCCATATACATAACATTTGCTGTGCTACATTGAAATACAAGGGACCCAACTCCCAACCATATGTGGGATAGATAACTAGTGGCACATGTTACCTGGAGGAATGTAGTGGTCATCGAGAGGTCCTGTGTCCTTCCCAACGGCCGTTTCGGCTATAGAGCCTTCGTCAGGGGGCGTGGACTAGTGAGGGGAAGTGAAGTTAAAAGCGAGGAGTCAGCCAATCAGCGCCGGTTAGCATGATCGTGACGCGCGCAGTATCCAGGACAACGAAGGACGCACCACGCTCGTCGCGCCGCCTCCCGCCCGACAATTCCGGTCACATAACCGCCGCGTGTGCGCATCACGCGGCAACCACGTGAGCAGACGTCACGCAGGGAGCAAGCAACGCGGCAGCGCGATGACGTCCACCGCTCCTGGAACGCATGCGCACCATCATCCAAACCCACGAAATGAAAGGCAAAGTTACGCTAGTGATATATCATATGGATAAGATGTCATGAAAAGGGGGAATATTGAAGTGACCAATAAATGTCATATATACAAGTGCAAACTGATGCATAATCATATATATAGAGTACCAGAAAATATAAAGTATTTTATGGAATATTTTGCAGCGTATCATACTGAACATAGGCAAACATTACATGAAAGAGTCCACTATATTTCTATATATATATGCAGTTATATGAAAATTAAGTGCAAATGGTCATATCAAACCGGAGAAAGAGCACCATAAATACAATATTGCTCATACTCCATATCCGACAAGCTATGTCATTAGGGCCAGATGCACAAAAAACAATGCTATTACAAATAATGTATCATTGTTCTTGCTTGTTAGTGTGATCCTCTTTCACAATGTGGGCATATAGCAACTTCTGGTCCAACTTCAACCCTCCATATCAAATCCTGGGAATAGGGAAAGGACGCCTAAGGTGGATCAAAAATTAAAAATAAATATCATAGTAATATTAAAAACAACCAAGAAACCCCCCCCTCATGGTTTTTAAAAAGGACCACGGCCATCACAAAAATGGGGCATAAGAAATATTCTCATTCAACCCCATAGGGTGAAGGGTTTTTAGCGTCCAGATCCATCTTGTCCAAATAGGATGTATTATAAACAAAGAACACATGGCTGTCTAATATATACACCGGGGGAATTACTACATAGTATCCACCGGGATGGTGCCGACTTCAAAGAATCATTTTGCAAACAAAAAGAACAAAAGAAAAAAGGGCGCAAAAAAGGATATGCAAAAATACTATGTGGCCACCTAGTGACCCTATGAACATATTACTCCAAACTTAAATATTACACACAAGGGATTTGTGGGTCTGGGGCAGCCGAGCCTTACACCCCCTTGCACTGATGCCATCACACCCCATGCAACTGGTTACAAACATGTATCCTCACAATCTTTGACTAACATTGTGATAACTACTGTATGTCTACACCCTGCGATTTACAAAGGGTGATAATAACTCCTAGAGATGAGCAGACCCCAAAGAAAGAGGAAACCTGTATAATAAGATCTTGCATCACTCACATGTGTTCCGCCAGCCATTTTTCCCAGGCTTTTTCTGCTCTAAAAAATCTAGACAGTGGTGGATCACTGGGGCGAGATATGGAGCCAGATGTCCTATCTCTCCAGCTGTGCCTATCAGACATCTCCATATGTAATCACCACATTCTATCTCTACTTACATCACCAAGATTTTCTTTCTTTTCAGATCTTTTTTTTCTACATTTTCTTCTGCCTTCTCCTCAGTCTCTGACTGCACCTGAATCTCCTCCACCTTCATACGAGTGGATGGGCACATAGGGAATAGTGACCACAATATACAGTCATATGAAAAGGTTTGGGCACCCCTATTAATGTTAACCTTTTTTCTTTATAACAATTTGGGTTTTTATAGAAAAAAGCAGCAAATTTCCAGCACCAGGAGAAGCTTAATTAAAAATCCACTTTATTATGAAAAATAAAATAATAATAATTAGAACATGATTAAGACCTGAGCGTCGAAACGCGTTGTTCTGTAAGCCATCCGACATATGCTGTACCTGCTGTTTTTTATTTTATTTTTCATAATAAAGTGGATTTTTAATTAAGCTTCTCCTGGCGCTGGAAATTTGCTGCTTTTTTCTATAATTGTACGGCTGCCTAGCCATATTCCGTGCGCAGGAATTGGATATCAGCAGGACGGTTGGTGAGCTGGACTTTTTCTCTTTTCTTGGAATTTGGGTTTTTGCAACAGCTATTTCAGTTTCATATATCTAATAACTGATGGACTGAGTAATATTTCTGGATTGAAATGAGCTTTTTGTACTAACAGAAAATGTGCAATCCGCATTTAAACAAAATTTGACCGGTGCAAAGGTATGGGCACCCTTATCAATTTCTTGATTTGAACACTCCTAATTACTTTTTACTGACTTACTAAAGCACTAAATTGGTTTTGTAACGTTATTGAGCTTTGAACTTCATAGGCAGGTGTATCCAATCATGAGAAAAGGTATTTAAGGTGGCCACTTGCAAGTTGTTCTCCTATTTGAATCACCTATGAAGAGTGGCATCATGGGCTCCTCAAAACAACTCTCAAATGATCTGAAAACAAAGATTATTCAACATAGTTGTTCAAGGGAAGGATACAAAAACTTGACTCAGAGATTTAAACTGTCAGTTTCCACTGTGAGGAACATAGTAAGGAAATGGAAGAACACAGGTACAGTTCTTGTTAAGCCCAGAAGTGGCAGGCCAAGAAAAATATCAGAAAGGCAGAGAGAAAGAATGGTGAGAACATTCAACGACAATCCACAGACCACCTCCAAAGACCTGCAGCTTCATCTTGCTGCACATGGTGTCAATGTGGATCGGTCAACAATACAGCGCACGTTGCACAAGTAAAAGCTGTATGGGAGAGTGATGCGAAAGAAGCCATTTCTGCAAGCACGCCACAAACAGAGTCGCCCGAGGTATGCAAAAGCACATTTGGACAAGCCAGTTACATTTTGCAAGAAGGTCCTGTGGACTGATGAAACAAAGATTGAGTTGTTTGGTCAAACAAAAAGGCGTTATGCAAAAAACGCGGCATTCCAAGAAAAGCACTTGCTACCCACAGTAAAATTTGGTGGAGGTTCCATTATGCTTTGGGGCTATGTGGCCAATGCCAGCACCGGGAATCTTGTTAAAGTTGAAGGTCGCATGGATTCAACTCAGTATCAGCAGATTCTTGACAATAATGTGCAAGAATCAGTGACGAAGTTGAAGTTGCGCAGGGGATGGATAGTTCAGCAAGACAATGATCCAAAACACCGCTCCAAATCTACTCAAGCATTCATGCAGAGGAACAATTACAATGTTCTGGAATGGCCATCCCAGTCCCCAGACCTGAATATTATTTAAAATCTGTGGGATGATTTGAAGCGTGCTGTCCATGCTCGGCGACCATCAAACTTAACTGAACTGGAATTGTTTTGTAAACAGGAATGGTCAAAAATACCTTCAACCAGGATCCAGGAACTCATTAAAAGCTACAGGAAGCGACTAGAGGCTGTGATTTTTGCAAAAGGAGGATCTACAAAATATTAATGTCACTTTTATGTTGAGGTGCCCATACTTTTGCACTGGTCAAATTTTGTTTAAATGTGGATTGCACATTTTCTGTTAGTACAATAAACCTCATTTCAATCCAAAAATATTACTGAGTCCATCAGTTATTAGATATATGAAACTGAAATAGCTGCTGCAAAAACCCAAATTGTTATAAAGAAAAGAGGTTAACATTAATATGGGTGCCCAAACTTTTTCATATGACTGTAATACAATTCCACTTGTCCTTCAGTAAATTACCTTGGATAGGGGTTAGAAAAACGCTGAATTTCAGGAAAGCAAAGTTTGATCAGCTTAGAGAGGACCTTCGCCAAATTGATTGGGACAATGTCCTCAAAAATAAAAGCACAGAAAATAAATGTGAAATTTTTAAATCCGTATTAAACACCCACTGCGAGCGAGCCATACCATACGGAAATAAAAGGGCTAGGAACAGGAGAAAACCAATGTGGCTAAATAAGGATGTTAAAGGGGCAATAAATAATAACACAATTAACACTAATTATACACAGCAGTAACACTATATAACAAATGAAAGAGGCAATCAGACGGAAACCACAGAAGGTGACAGAATTACTACAGAAAGGGAAGTATGAAGTCATTAAACTCTCTGATAAGGGGCAATGTGGTGTTAATGGAATTTGAGATTTGAAACCACTATTTATTAACTGTAGACAAATATTTAGACACAAATGAAATAAAAAAACGTTTCCTGATTGATTTGGTTCCACAGCTGATATTGTGGATATAGGGGGAGTATTGCATTCAGAGGATCTCACTTTTGTGACATTACACTTGCGTGGTAAGCTTTACTAGGACCTGATCTGGGGCTGCAAAAATCTTCATCCCCATAGAAGATATTCCATCTGGATAAAAATAAACAGGACAGCGGCTTCTCTCCTGTGTGAATTTTCTGATCTTTTAACAACTGCAACCCCAGATGTCACTGAGAATATCAGGGACTGATAGTGAATAATGATGAGCGAGCACTACTGGCCCGGGGGACAAGGGAACATTTACCTGAGTAAAATGGAAGTCAAGAGGTAAAGGAGGCTTAAACTGGGCCATCTACCAGAATAATGCTTCCAAATGTCTTCCATTTTACTGTATACATGTACTGGACTCGCGCAGTTCCCAGTATCCAACTGCTGGTTACGAGTACTGTGCACCAAGCATGGAAGATCTCGCCCATCACTGATAGTGAAGAGTCGCTCTATACTCTGAAAAGTAAATATTGGTATCAAATCTGAGATTCCAAGGTAAATATGTAGCTGAAATCTACAATAATCTCTATTCTGTATAATGCAGCACTTTCTTCCAGGACAAAAGATCCAGTGTTCTTTCCAAAAACCTGTGATCTCGTGTCTTAAATAACTGAATGTAAAAAATATTGCATTTCTATTTTGTAGATTACTGACTGAGTGTTCTGCTTTCTGATCACCATAGGCTCGGTTTCCTGATTGCTCTTTACCAATGCTCGCTCATTATTTCTGTAAAATAAATACCTGTTATGAGTCATGATTGAATTTCCATTATATTCTGCAATCATCTTCAAAGCTACAAAAATTACAGTAGTATCAATGTAAAATATTGGCTTTAAAAGTTTGTGGAAGAGACTCAGAGCATGTAAAACGTGTGTGCCTGAGACTCAGAGCATGTAAGACGTGTGTGCCCGAGACTCAGAGCATGTAAGACGTGTGTGCACCTCTGTTGAAGTCAGAAAAGTGTGAGCAGGTTATGGGTTGGATGGCAGAATGCCTCCTGTCTACCAGCACCACCTTGTTTCCGATACAGTCCAGTCTCAAAGGCCAAGGGGCTGGACCACATATTGCTCACCCTGATCCTCCTTCCTACCACCATGGTGAGTCCCAGGAGACAAGTGATCCCACACTAAGACACTCCGAAGAGCTCTATACATTTCCATTTATTGATTCTGGCCTCTACCCCCACACGTGTCAAGACGGAAATGAAGACATCGTGTGTAGTACTGGCGAATATTTGAGCAGCCAAAGTGAGAAGATGAAGGTGGAGAACAGAAATTAATGTCACAAGAGGTAGAAAATGAAGAGAGACAGATGTCAACAATAGATGTTAAAACAACAAATCAGGATGACCAGAGTGCGGAAGGGGAAGATGAGGTGGTGGACGATAAGTCAATGACACTAACTGGAAAGGTGCCATGCAGCGCGAGGAAAGCAGTGCAGATGGGGAGGGATCCGCAGCGCCGTCACAGGCACTGGGGTGTCCATAAAAAGAAGACGGGCAACTGCTCCTCATATCACCCACCTGCGACAAGTTCCCAGGCCAAGAATTAAGCGTTCCTCGATCTGGCGCTTTGAAAGAAAGTGCAGACGTAACCCATTCGGAGAACAAGAGTGTGCACATCTAAGGCGTGATGTATTTGAAGATTGCAAGTAAAGAAGTTTTGTTGAAACCTGTGTAAGTGTCTGTGTGGCATGAAGAGAGTTTGCATATTGCCGTGCTGCAGTAAAGCAGCGATCGGGGGGCAGAGAACTTCCACTGGGTCACGCTGCTGCCAAACAGCATTCTCTGCTGCGAATACCACGGCCCCCGACCGCCCCTTTAACATGCGTGCTTATCATGCTGCACAGAATAGAGCTGCCTTCATGTGACAGCATTGCCGTCCTGTCCTTCATTCTCTGATCATAGTGATTGGCTGAGGGAGGAAGGAACAGAATGGCTGTAAGTACATAGTCACATAATATCTCAGCCTACAGACCCCATACACATGAAGCCCCCAAGCCATTATTCACCCCACAGTGATCTCTCCAGAATTCCCCATACACAGGACACTCGGCCTGGCCCCCCTATGTACTCTACGACAGAGCCGCTGCCAGACTCCTCTGGAAATCCAACTGGCCAGACCCGTCTCTCCCCGACATCACACATTATTATTGGCCCCTGTTATAGATGATAGAAATCTGCATTTCTTTTACATTATTTTCTATTGTCTCAATAAATTGATAATTATAATTTGTTTATGACTAACGGCTTGTATTTCCCTCCAGCCCCCCAAAGGAAGAGAGTCTCCTATCAAGGTAAATACAAGGTCGATCCTGAGGAGTGAGACCATTTTGCTCTTATAGATTGTCCCCTCCTCCTGTACAAACTCAGTGAGGAGTCAGGACCCTCTACAAGAATTGGTTGTGGTCCGGAATCTGTGTACTTGTTTATGGGGCACATCAGGAATATTGGGGATGTGGGGGCGGCTCAGCACCACTGGTAATGCTGGGAAATCTAGTCACTGCGCCTGATAATGGAAAAAGCATAGAAATTGGGGTCACCCTTACAATCACCTCAATCTCAGTGTGGAGTCAGATGTTATCTGGGGACAAAGATGTAATAACGCCGGGTGTGAATATTTCCACTTCACATCTGTGGCACCAGGAGACCCCTCTGTTCTAAGCTGACTCCAGTTTCTTACTTTTTTCGATCTTGGTCCACCTTCTGCTGCTGTTGCGGCTGCCTAAATTGGTTCAAAAATGTAAGTATACAAGACCTTCCCACAAGGGGGCGCTCTACACCCCACAGTCATCCCTGCACAGAGTATAAACCACACAATCTGCTGCTCGCTATCAGCACAATTTCAGTCTCAGGATTGGTGGATACATAGAGATCAGACCCCACCAATCATAAAGGGGAGTCTTATCTTATTAATATGCAGTCACCTTACAGTATGGGAATATGCCTTTATAAGGAATGTGTCAGTAAGACTTTTACTAAGAAACCAAACGTAGTGCAGATAGAACAGGGGAAACATCTCCTATGATGATTATTCCATCGTCCCCCAGAGCCGTGTGGCAGTGAAATTAATCTTTAATCATATGGAGATTAGCTTTGCTGGTGCATTGTGGGGGCGTATCAGTCACTTGTGGGCGAATCCAGTCACTTATGGATGAAAATTCATGGGTATTGATATCATCCATTTGGGTGTGCGCGGGGTTGATTATAAGAAATCGCTCACTAAACGTGAGTGCGAATGGATTGTTAGGGGTACTTTGCACGCTACAACATTGAACCTGCGATATTGTCGTGGTCAAATCGAAAGTGACGCACATCCGGCGCCGGTAACAACGTCTCAGCGTGTAAAGCCTAGATGCGCCGATAAACGATCGCAAAAGCGTCGGAAATCGGTGATCTGTGTAGCGTCGGTCATTTTCATAATGTCGGTACAATCTTGTTCCTGCGGCAGCACACATCGCTGTGTGTGAATCCGCAGGAGCGAGGAACATCTCCTTACCTGCTTCCACCGGCTATGCGGAAGGAAGGAGTTGGGCGGGATGTTTACGTCCCGCTCATCTGAGCCCCTCCACTTCTATTGGACGGCTGCCGTGTGACGCCGCACGACCCACCCCCTTAGGAAGGAGGCGGGTCGCCGGCCAGAGCGAAGTCGCAGTGCAGGTAAGTGCGTTAAGCTGCCGTAGCGATAATGTTCGCTACGGCAGCTATCACAAGATATCGCATGTGCGACGGGGGCGGGTACTATCGCGCTCGGCATCGCTAGCATCAAAGTACCCCTTAGACTGGACACGGTTAAGCCATTTGGCTTAAATGAGAAGCTCAGTGTCTCTCCATATGGGTATGTGTGTGTGTGTATGCATGCGTGCGCGTGCATGTGTATACGCATCACAAGATTGGATAGTGCTACATGTTCATTCTGTTGTTATAGGTTCCAAATAATTCCTGCGGTTGATATACATGATTGTAACATTTAATTCTTTTCCTCCCTTTCAGAACTATTCACACCGCACTTCTAGGCACTTATACCTGTCAGATGACAATCCATGCACTCATCCTTCCCCTTTATAAACCTGCATACACTGGCGTTCTGTCACCGCCGTGCACAGGGAGCCGACCCAGTCACTTAATCACACAAGTCTTGGTGAGTAACTCGGAGATGCAGTGCGGTGACTTACCGTTACTCTCCTTTGTTCTGATAACTTTTCCCTTGTCCTTTTTTCCTCTTACAAACAGTCCTGCACCCTTTTAGGGTTATCACCATACCATTTAGTGACCTTAACCAGGTGGGACTTCACCGCGAATATCAGGATACACACCTTTTTGGATAAGTAAACTTACCATTTCTTCTTGTTGTAACATGTTTCCTGCCACTACATTATAGTATGCGTCCTCTCCCCAGTGACCTACACACATATGATTAAGGCATATTACGTTCATACTCTGTGATGGGAGCGCAGACTATTTCTGAATAACCAGCACCAGCCCCAAAGGTATTACTTACATACTACCTTGTATTATCAATATCAGTTTATGCCTTCCCATGTAATCCTCTTTTTTTTTTATCACCAGGTGGTTTTCTACACCCCGGTTTCCCAGAAAGACTTACAAGTATATATACATAAGCCTTTTGTCTTGGCTACCCCCTTTTTGTTTCCCATAACGGAGATATATACTATCATCTGACACATACAGTTAGGTCCAGAAATATTTGGACAGTGACACAATTTTCGCGAGTTGGGCTCTGCATGCCACCACATTGGATTTGAAATGAAATCTCTACAACAGAATTCAAGTGCAGATTGTAACGTTTAATTTGAAGGTTTGAACAAAAATATCTGATAGAAATTGTAGGAATTGTACACATTTCTTTACAAACACTCCACATTTTAGGAGGTCAAAAGTAATTGGACAAATAAACCAAACCCAAACAAAATATTTTTATTTTCAATATTTTGTTGCAAATCCTTTGGAGGCAATCACTGCCTTAAGTCTGGAACCCATGGACATCACCAAACGCTGGGTTTCCTCCTTCTTAATGCTTTGCCAGGCCTTTACAGCCGCAGCCTTCAGGTCTTGCTTGTTTGTAGGTCTTTCCGTCTTAAGTCTGGATTTGAGCAAGTGAAATGCATGCTCAATTGGGTTAAGATCTGGTGATTGACTTGGCCATTGCAGAATGTTCCACTTTTTTGCACTCATGAACTCCTGGGTAGCTTTGGCTGTATGCTTGGGGTCATTGTCCATCTGTACTATGAAGCGCCGTCCGATCAACTTTGCGGCATTTGGCTGAATCTGGCCTGAAAGTATATCCCGGTACACTTCAGAATTCATCCGGCTACTCTTGTCTGCTGTTATGTCATCAATAAACACAAGTGACCCAGTGCCATTGAAAGCCATGCATGCCCATGCCATCACGTTGCCTCCACCATGTTTTACAAAGGATGTGGTGTGCCTTGGATCATGTGCCGTTCTCTTTCTTCTCCAAACTTTTTTCTTCCCATCATTCTGGTACAGGTTGATCTTTGTCTCATCTGTCCATAGAATAATTTTCCAGAACTGAGCTGGCTTCATGAGGTGTTTTTCAGCAAATTTAACTCTGGCCTGTCTATTTTTGGAATTGATGAATGGTTTGCATCTAGATGTGAACCCTTTGTATTTACTTTCATGGAGTTTTCTCTTTACTGTTGACTTAGAGACAGATACACCTACTTCACTGAGAGTGTTCTGGACTTCAGTTGATGTTGTGAACGGGTTCTTCTTCACCAAAGAAAGTATGCGGCGATCATCCACCACTGTTGTCATCCGTGGACGCCCAGGCCTTTTTGAGTTCCCAAGCTCACCAGTCAATTCCTTTTTTCTCAGAATGTACCCGACTGTTGATTTTGCTACTCCAAGCATGTCTGCTATCTCTCTGATGGATTTTTTCTTTTTTTTCAGCCTCAGGATGTTCTGCTTCACCTCAATTGAGAGTTCCTTAGACCGCATGTTGTCTGGTCACAGCAACAGCTTCCAAATGCAAAACCCCACACCTGTAATCATCCCCAGACCTTTTAACTACTTCATTGATTACAGGTTAACGAGGGAGACGCCTTCAGAGTTAATTGCAGCCCTTAGAGTCCCTTGTCCAATTACTTTTGGTCCATTGAAAAAGAGGAGGCTATGCATTACAGAGCTATGATTCCTAAACCCTTTCTCCGATTTGGATGTGAAAACTCTCATATTGCAGCTGGGAGTGTGCACTTTCAGCCCATATTATATATATAATTGTATTTCTGAACATGTTTTTGTAAACAGCTAAAATAACAAAACTTGTGTCACTGTCCAAATATTTCTGGACCTAACTGTAGGTATGTCAGCACTGCCACTATTATGTTTAGTTCTAGGAACATGTATTCTTTCTATAATGTCACATGTATTTACATATCTGTCTCCTAGGACATAGAGTGTGCATTCACCCTTCCCCCATAAGAGGATTACACACATCAAAATGCGAGGTATAGAAGTAAGTCTCCCTTCACAGTGATCTGATCTATTGATTAATAAAACTCCCCACTGGGGCTTTATCCATGTTTGGGAACAGTACTAATTTTCCCTTTCTTCTGGTAGGTCTTCTATGTACCTATTATACCCAGTGAGTTACCTTTTTTTCTTGGGGACTCACTACATTGCATCTCCTACGATTTACTCACCTTACATGCTACTCACAGGTAATTTAGTCATACCAGCAATCTTATGTGGTTATATGGGTCCTATTTCACTCTACAGGCACCTCAACATCCGGTCATATCACGATATATTATCTACGGTCCTGATACTCTCTTATGGCATCCTACCAACGATATAGACCTCTGTGATAATCTCCTCCCCCTTGTCAACCCCTTGTGCCCTCCCTCGTTTCCCCCCCATCCCTTTCCTTATATGTTTTCTTCCCTGAGTATGTTTTGCGATGTTGTTCTAAACTATATTTATCTTATACTTGGTTCTGTGTTAATCTGTAGTTGTACTTACATCTAGATGGTCCTCTGACGAAGACCACTGAGTGGTCGAAACGTTTTTTTCGGACATCCTCTGTATATGGACTTTCTATAATAAAAAGAACCTTTTTTGCAATTATACAAGTGTCTGACATCTTTTGGGGTAGAGTGCCGGAGTTCTCTATTAAATTGACTTTACTTTTCTCCTGAGCACCTAGAAAAGGTGTAGCAGGGTCCTAATCTTTATTGTTCACAAAGTACCCCTTAGACTGGACACAGTTAAGCCATTTGGCTTAAATGAGAAGCTCAGTGTCTCACCATTCCTGTAAAAAATCTCATTAACATATATGTAGACTCTGTCACCAGTCCTCTAGTGATTATTGTGTATTGATTTTTGTTTCTCTTGTTTAAATATACAGTACATACGAAAAGTTAGGACCAAGGCTGTGGAGTCGGAGTCGGTGCCCCTTTTGGCTCGGTAAGAAATGTAATAAAATGAATAATATCCTATAATAAATAATAAATTGACTACAGTAGTTCAATACAGAATGTGCTGAATATTTTTTCATAGGAATTTGGGAAAGTTATGAAATGTCCTACAAATGGCTGTTTTATTCTTGATGTAAGGCTACATTCACAAACAGCGTTTTTGCTGCGTTTTTTAAGGATACGTTTTTCAGCTGCAAAAGCAGATCATCTTTTTAAAAAACCGCATCACCTGAAAGGTTTTTGAGCTCATAGATAATATTTTCAATAGCAAAAGCAGATTAGAAAAACGCTACAAACTGACATGCTAATTCTTTGTGACGATCTGTCTTTGAGCCCAAAAACAGATCTTCACGAAACGATGTGTCTGAATGTCATATCTTGAAAGCCATTGCCTTTGCTGGAAGCCCGGTGTCACTGCATTTCACTGAATTATTTTGCCATCAATGTTTGATATGTTTGTGACAAGAAAGAAAATGTTAGCAAGACACTGGCAGTAAAAGATAGGCACCTCAACATCCGGTCATATCACGATATATTATCTACGGTCCTGATACTCTCTTATGGCATCCTACCAACGATATGGACCTCTGTGATAATCTCCTCCCCCTTGTCAACCCCTTGTGCCTTCCCTCGTTCCCCCCCCCATCCCTTTCCTTATAGGTTTCCTTCCCTGAGTATGTTTTGCTATCTTGTTCTAAACTATATTTATCTTATACTTGGTTCTGTATTAATCTGTACTTGTACTTATATCTAGATGGTCCTCTGACGAAGACCACTGAGTGGTCGAAACGGGTTTTTTTTTGGGACATCCTCTGTATATGGACTTTCTATAATAAAAAGAACCTTTTTTGCAATTATACAAGTGTCTGACATCTTTTGGGGTAGAGTGCCGGAGTTCTCTATTAAATTGACTTTACTTTTCTCCTGAGCACCTAGAAAAGGTGTAGCAGGGTCCTAATCTTTATTGTTCACATGGTTTTTGACATTTGCTCCCAACCCCACATCAGACTTTCATCGTTCACGATCTCTATATAGTAATAATTTCTATAGAAACAAGCTCAACTATATCGACAGATTCATGTCGCAACCTCATTTTAATACATTCTCTTATAATAAAGAGGAGACGAATAATATTGTTTCTAGAGTAACATCTTCCAGTAATTTTTTGAACATCCCATCAGATGAATTACGGAAGAGAGATTTGGAGGAGTTGCGCAGACACGCGGCTCTTGAGCTTCACTCCATCACATTAGCCGAGTATCATCGCACCAAACGAATTCCCCGAGGTCTTAGAGTGGCACTTAGACCGACTCTCTTCTCCGAAAACACCGAATACTGTGATAGTTTTGAAGCCATTATCAATAAATGTTCGATGGATATTATTACATTAACGATAGATTTTCTGCAGAAAGATCAACGCAGCATCTGACAGTATCAAGGCGGCAGAAGATCAACTGCAGCAAACCCTATCTGCACCAGATCTGTCTCAGTTAAAGTAAAAAAACGACAATATCATTAGCGAATTCAGAAAGGACCTTGAAGCCAGGAAGAGAAGTAAGTTTCTCAGGTATCAAGAGGACTATTCTCGGGGTACGGTGTACAGATGGCGTACTGGAGACTCCTACAGCACCAGACGACCAACAGGATATAATGGATATTCATCCTCGGACGTCGACTCCCGACCCCAACGTCCACCTCCATCTTTTTAGGACAGCGCCGCGTACCACCACCAAGAAGAAGACAAGGAGGGGGAGGAGATCCCGATCGGTATCCACGGGGAGATCGAATTGGGACCAGGTCTCAGGAAAAACCCAACCTGGTCTTTAATATCTCGTCCTATGTCTTATAACCAGCAGAATATGTAGTGTTACAGAAGGGTCTAACATTCTTCCCTACCCCTTCATACGACACTTTCAGTGTCGAACAAGAACTTCAACGGTTCTTCAGGTCCATTCGCCTTAAGGTACACTTTTCCCAAAATGAATCCCCTAATGTAAGGGATATCAGTGCTACACCCGCTGCGGAGGGAGTATTCTTCTCTCTTAAAAAACGTAACCTGTATGTTCCCAGTCCCTATGTACCCCCTCGGTGTTATCACCATGTGGAGACGTATGTGGAACTTGTTTCTAATGAAGTTAGGGAACTCAACAAAAAAATTACAACTGGTAATTGTAAGGTTAAACTGTCTCTGCCCCCCTATGCGCTGTCTGGTAACCGCTGTGCGGTGTCTGGGGCCCCGTGCACTGCCTGGGGCCCCGTGCACTGTCATTGCCCCCTGTGTGCTGCCTGAGGCCCCGTGCGCTGTCTTTGCCCCTTGTGTGCTGACCCGCTGTTCCAGACAGTGCACAGGGGATCTGAGACAGCGAACGGGGCCCCAGGCAGCACACAGGGGGCAATGACAGAGTAATAGGCCCCAAGCAGCTGTCCCTGCCCCATGTCTGCTGCCTGGAGGCCCGAGTGCTTCCTGGGGCCTCGTGTGCTACATGCAGCCACTGTGCGCTGCCTGGGGCCCCTGTGAGCTACCTGGGGCCTTGTACGCTGCCTGGGGCCCCGTGCACAATCAATGCCCCCTGTGTGCTGCCTGGGGCCCTGTGCACTGTCAATGCCACCTGTGCGCTGCCTGGGGCCCTGTGCGCTGCCTGGGGCCCTTGTGCGATGCCTGGTGCCCTTGTGCGCTGCCTGCGGCCCCTGTGTTCTGCCCAGGGCCCCGTGCACTGTCAATGCACCCTGTGCGCTGCCTGGGGCCCTTGTGCGCTGCCTCTGCCTCCTGTGCACTGCCTGGGACCCCTATGTGCTGCCAGAGGCCCCTATCTACTGTCTGGCGTCCCAAGCGCTGCTTGGGGCTCCATGTGCTGACTGGGGCCCCGTGCGCTGTCTCTGCCCCCTGTGTACTGCCTGGGGCCCCGTACGCTGTCTCTGCCCCCTGTGTGCTGATCCGTGCGCTGTCTCTGCCCCCTGTGTGCTGCCTGGGGACCATGTGTGCTGCCTGGGGTCCATGTGCGCTGCCTGGGGCCCTTTGCGCTGCCTGCGGCCCCTGTCTTCTGCCTAGGGCCCCGTGCACTGTCAATGCACCGTGTGCTGCCTGGGCCCCGTGCACTGTCAATGCACCCTGTGCGCTGCCTGGGGCCCTTATGTGCTGCCTCTGCCCCCTGTGCACTGACTTGGACCCCTATGTGCTGCCAGAGGCCCATATCTGCTGTCTGGCGTCCCAAGCGCTGCTTGGGGCTCCGTGTGCTGACAGGGGCCTTGTGCGCTGTCTCTGCCCCCTGTGTGCTGACTGGGGCCCCGTGCGCTGTCTCTACCCCCTGTGTACTGCCTGGGGCCCCGTGCGCTGTCTCTGCACCCTCTGTGCTGCCCCGTGCGCTGTCTCTGCGCCCTGTGTGCTGCCCCGTGCGCTGTCTCTGCCCCTGTGTACTGAACCATGCGCTGTCTCTGTCCCGTGTGCTGTTTGGGGCCCCTATGCGCTGTCTGCGGTCCCTGTTCGCTACCTGGAGCCCCGTGCACTGTCTCTGCCCCGTGCATTCTATGCCCCATGTGCTGCCTGGGGCCCCTGTGTGCTGCCTGGGGCCCCTGTGTGCAGCCTGGGGCCCCTGTGTGCAGCCTGGGGCCCCTGTGTGCAGCCTGGGGCCCCCGTGCGATGGCTGGGGCCCCCGTGCGATGGCTGGGGCCCCCGTGCGCTGGCTGGGGCCCCCGTGCACTGGCTAGGGCCCCGTGCGCTGGCTCGGGCCCCGTGCGCTGGCTGGGGCTCTGTGCGCTGGCTGGGTCTCTGTGCACTGGCTGAGGCCCTGATCTACAGCAGCTGGGGTATACAGAGGGATGTACTCTGGCCTAGGCCACTTTAGCCCCGGGTATATTCTGGGGAGGGGGTTATTCTGGCCTGTTACTTCGGGAGTTACTGCAGCAGCGATTCTCATTTCTGTGTTCGAAAGGAGCTATTCGCTACTTGGGTAATCTCTAACATGTCCTTTAATTCTGGTGCCTCTGACGTGACAGTTGCCACAAAGTATTGCATCTAGTCACAGATGCAGTGTCAACCTCGGGTTCCTGGAAAACTAATTTTGGTATATAGCAAACAAACACACATCGTCATGTCCCTTTTCCTTCCAGACTGGGTAACAGGCTAGAGACGAGGCCTGATGGAAAGCCACATATGGTGGAGACTGATCCAAACCCACTAGTCAGAGGCCATGAAAGAGGGAGGGGCTAGACAGAGTGAAGTGAGGAGTTGACGGTAGTCAGACATGGAGTGAAGAAGTCACAGGCAACAAGTGTGGAGTGGCTGACTGAGTTAAAAGGAGTACAGTCCCTGGGAGAGTAAGGGGAGTACTCCTAGGACTGGGCACCGGCAGGGTGAAGAACCCTAGGTCAGACAGACGCTCTAAGCGTCTATCCATGTCGGATAATTATGCGTCATCAAGTGATCTTGACAATGTTGGTGACATATACCAAAGAACAAGAGCCCGTGATAAAGATCAAATACGATATCCCGATATCTTCAATCCGAATAATAAACGGAAAAAGGGAAAAGAGCATTATAAGGTAATCAATTTATCTAGTCATGTCCTATCTGATGTCCAACTGCGCGTTCTTGAAAAAGGCTTGACCTTTTCCCCTTCTCAATACCTAGACAAATTTTCGGCGGTAAAAGACATCAATCTGTTTGCCCGCAAGCTGGTATTAAGACGTCTACACCACAAATCAGATACCAATAAGATTTTTACTACATTGGCTGAAAGAGAAGTGTTGCGAAATCTGGAGTCTCTGGCGTTAAAGAGTGAAATTCCCAACAAGGGTAAGTTCCCTGACCATATTTTTGGTAGATCAAAATCGTTTCCTCCACTCAGCTTGTGTCCAGCAGTCGATGTCTTTGCCAAATTGGTCACCAAAGAAATAGAAAATTTGGAATATAATAGATCTTCAGGCAAATCCAATCTAAATACACAAGAGAGGCTGGCTTTAAAACAATTAAAAGAACTAAAAGATATTCAGTTCAAACCAGCCGACAAGGGTGGCAACCTTGTAGTATGTCCATGTAGCTTGTACGAAAAACAGGCTTATAAATTATTGGATGATACTGCATGTTACAGACAATTGACCAATAACCCTACGGTAATATTTCAAACTAAACTGGTACAGCTTTTGGAAAGCGCCTTTGATGAAGGCACGATTCCAAAACGATTTCTGGATCATGTTAAAAAACTACAGCCCCGGGGGCGTGGCTTAGCTGGGGAAGAAGAAGGATGCACATGGAGGAGCTCCTGCATCTCAATTTGTAATCTAGTGACATCCAACGCCGATCCTTAAGAAAAAGTGGCCCCAAAACAAAATCCATCTCCCTACATCTGCTGTGGAGGCCAGGAAAACAACTTTGGAGCGTTGTGGAGACTGAGTGAGTAGCGGCCTGATTACAGTGCTGAAGCCAGGGCCTAAAATAGCAGCCATACCAACCATACAACTACCAGTCCCCAGAGACTAGGAGGGTGCAGCAGCACTGCGATTTACTGACAGAAGAAGCATTGCTCCAAGCTCCCTCCTGCCCCACTGCCTGCAGGGACTGAGGGAGAAGGCCAGAAGAGAGAGGGCTTGCTAGATTATTGGAAGCAGCTGCCATTAGAATCCAGCAGAGGCACAGCACCTGCACCACTCCAACCTCCCTCCCCCCTTCATTTCTCTTGGCTGGAGCTAGAGAGAGGGGCTCTGGAGGAGAGGAGACCTGTGCCCAAGGATAAATATCACCTAATTGCTCCTGGATTGGGTTGCCACCTGAGAGAGTGGGGCCCCAAGTTCCGCCTGCACCACCATTTGTAACGCTGTGAGGAGAGGGAGAGAGACTGCTGATAGCAGAGCACAGCAGATAGCTACACCATCAATCAGCAGAGGTACCTGGAAAACAGGAACAGAGACACTGGCCTGGGATCCACTCCTGTACTGGGGTTTACAGAGAGGAGGGGAAGGCTCAGGGAGAGCAGACAGAACTGTAAGGGGTTAAGTTCCTAGGACAGCACCAAGACCAGAGCAGCCTGCTTCCCTCCCCCGTGCTCATCTGGACAATAAAAAACCAGCACAGGGGAAATTTAACTCATCCCAAGCTGCCTGTTGCTGGATCGCAGATGCTGCTCACCCCATGTTAATGCAGCAAAACGTAAGTGGCTGGACATAAAACCCCTCTAGGTTATACATTGATATATAAAAAATACAGCTAGAGCTGACGATTCTAAGTATACAACAAACAGAAGCTCCAGTATAAGGTGCAAGACCAATGTGCAACAGTGGTGAACAGTGACATCTAGTGGTCAAGATAAGAAAAGGGCTGCAGCAGCTGAGATATAGAAAGTTAAAAGGGGAAAGGAAAAAAAAAAAAAAAAAGAGGACAAGCTTACTCCAAATGCGTTAACCCAACCTACTTTCTCCCAGCAAAGTTCTATTAAGACCAGGTCTAGAAAATGGGGAAAAACTACAAATTACAATTTGACGAGCCAAACAAAACCCTGAAAACTCCAAAGAAGAACCAGGAAGGGGATAAATCTAAAAAACAACACACCCAAGAGATGTCAGCACAAAAATCCAGACAAGCACCAACCACCAACTTCACACTGTCAGACAGTGATGAGGATGAAGAGACACTAAGCGGAAATGCCAATCTCATGGAACATATCAAAGCTCTTCCTACAGCAAACTGCATGAGAAACCTATTTAAGGAATTCACGCAGACCATAAAAGAAGAGATGGCTGAACTTAAAAGGGATATAAAACAGATCTATACAAGAGTCCATACCCTTGAAAACGACTTTGACCAAATTACAACGCACTCAGAGAGAGTGACAGAAATCCTGATCGACAATCAAAAAGAGATCTTCTTGCAAAAACTTCACATAGATGATCTCGAGAACAGGTCCAGAAGGAATAACCTTCGAATTCGAGGATTACCAGAATCAGTAGAAGACAAAGACATTCACACAGCCCTTACACAGATATTTAATACTCTACTTGGCAAAGAAGAAACCATTGACATAGGGTTAGAAAGAGCCCACAGAGTTTACAAACCCAAAACTGCAAACTGGGATAAACCAAGGGATGTTCTATGTTGTTTACAAAGCTTTAAAATAAAGGAACAAATCTACCAAAAAGCGAGATACACCCGTGTGAAAGGGGGTATTGTCCTACGAAGGGGATAAAACACCAACACCCCAACTATTGTTGTGCAAAAGGTGTAAAAGACCTTCGTCTCTTTACTATCACAAAGGATCTATTCCCAATATCACAAATATACTGTATATATTCCCAATGGTAATAATTTCTCTTCCTATTGCTTTATTCTGCTTTGCCCTTAATACCTGGTGCATCCCAATCAAGCATATACTCAGAGTCACTTTGTTATAATAATAAAATATAACAAGTTTATTATTAACTAACAAGACTACAAGAATACACTATATAATTCAAGCACATGTAATCACTATGAAAAGCATATACTAATGTATACACATACAATACAATAAAACACCAATAAATACTTTACTATAAAACCCACAGTTACATACCACCCACTATGGCACCCACACAGTTACAGCCCACCCAACAATATGATACAATCTATCCCTAGATGAGGAGTACTCAGCCATCCTTTTGTGTGACCATCCAGGAAGCAAGAGAGAAGAAGAGAGAGAGAGGGGCGAGAGGGCAGCTTAATATAGGGCTTGTGACCAAGATTCATTTAGCCCTATGATTGACTGTAACCTGTGATGTCATGGGGGCATGTGTATAGCCAGGTGTTGGAGAACACCTCCCAACCTGGCTGAGGGTAAAAGACATGATCTTCCGTGTGTGTTACCCTCCCCCATCCAGCACAAGAGCAATTATATTATTATATATTATTTCACAATTAACTTCCCTGCTACAACCCGCAAGATTGAATATGAAGAGACAGAAATACAAATCTATCAGGACCTTTCAAAGCTTACTTTAGATCTGAGAAGACAATTACAGCCCTTAACAAAAACACTGAGAGAAAAAAATATAATTTACAGATGGATGTTTCCTTTTGGTTTAGCCATCACCTTTGACAACAAAAATCTAATAATCAGAACTTTAGACGATCTTCCCTTTGTCCTCAATAAGTTGGACTTAATGCATATAAAGATACCAGATTGGGCCTCCGCTGAAGATTTCCTTCACTTGCCTGCACTACCTAAACGTGACAAATGGACCACAACATCACCACCGAGAGCAAGTAAAGGCAAGTAAAGTGAGAAAACTGAATCAGGGGCCAAAGAAGACTCCAAGAAAAAGACAAGGGGAACAAGATGAAAATGGATGATGACTCTCCAATACCTTTATATACCTGACCTCATCATTCAAGTTTAAGAAATACCCTGATGAGAAACGGAAAAGAAAAGATATTCATATAAAAAAAATTCCTTTATTTTTTTTTTTTCCCTCTCTCTCTCTCCCTCCTCTCCCTCTGTTAACCTTCCACCCAACGTTTTCGTTCGGGGGAGGAGGAGAGAATTGGAGAGAAGTCGTAGTTTTGTCTAAGTTTACCACATGATTGCGTATGTTCCCAATTCAGTTCCTGTTCTAAAGACATTAAATTTGTTGAAATAGAGACATCGGGACTTAGTCCTCTTTCTATCTGCCTGTGATTTGTGCATATCGTTCAATCAAATCACAATTCTACAAAGAACTCTCTTGGACGCTCATGACCTCTATCCTCATCGTTCAAGCAACAGAACCGAAGACCATTGGTTGTAACTATACAAATATGGAATGTTTGCTTTAATTGGTTATTATTTATCATTTATAACTGACTTGTTATCTCACCCTCTTACATTACATTTACTGATAAGACTTAGCTGGGAGATAGTGCCCCCTAGTTCACTTCACTGAAAGTGTCAAGTACATATACTGTCTAAAAGTACTACATCCTAGGTCCACGCCCCCACGGACCGGAAAATCCACTATTGCAGATTACACTGGAAGGGATTGGCTTGGCTTACCCTATCCCTTCCAGCTGCAAATGTTCTTTGTTTTTTCATTTCTCAAATTGAGAAATCCACAACGTCTCAAGGCTATGACTAAGAGACTCAAATATCTCACACTCTACCCTATACTAAATCTTTTTCACCCTTCCCAGATACCTACCCAAATTTCAAAGATAAATTATCAATTATTTCATGGTAACTATGGCTAATCTTAACTTTATAACGTTCAATGTTAAAGGCATGAACATCCCCCAAAAAAGATCACAAATACTGAGCTATCTTAACAAACACCAAATAGATATCGCTCTTCTCCAGGAGACTCACTTCAAGAAGACGTACACACCAGTAACAAAAAATAAGGTCTACACCAGATGGTTTAATGCCAATTCCCCAATCAAGAAAAATAAAGGGGTCTCGATTATTATCCATAAAAAGATACCCTTTAACCTCAAAGACGTCATTTATGATCCAGACGGTAGGTTCATCTTCTTGAAATACTAACTATACAACTCCTTATACACAATCATAAACATCTACGCCCCAAATACTAACCAGCTGCCCTTCTTTAAGAAAATATTCAACACTCTGCATCTTTTTTCAGAAGGGAATATAATATTAGGAGGTGACTTCAATATCCCTCTACACCCTCCATCAGACACCTCAGATGGACATTCAACGATCCCAATTAAAACAGTAAATTTCATTAAAAAATCCCTCACAGAATTACTTCTGGTCGACAGCTGGAGGATCTCATACCCCTCAACCAAAGATTACTCTTATTACTCACAAGTCCATAAGAAATACTCCAGAATAGATTATCTATTCATATCCCATCAACTTCTAAGCAATGTTGAAAAAATACATTATGATACAATATTACTTTCTGATCATGCCCCCCTACTTTTAAACATAAAGCTTTCAAAAGGCAGAAGATGCCCACTCAATTGGAAACTCAACAATAGTTTAATAAAAAACAAAACTTCTCAAGACTACATAAGAACGTCCATCCAAAACTACTTTAGAGAAAATTGCTTCAATAACATATGTGACCCTAACGTTTGGGAAGCCCACAAAGCAGTTCTACGAGGTACTTTAATAGAACTCGGCACTAGAACCAAAAAAAGAAAGAGAAAAAACAACAATTTCCCTTCTAGACCAAATAAAAAACTTAGAAGGACAACATAAAACAAATCAAAACCCTTCATTACAGAAGGACTTATTCAAGCTAAGATCTGAGCTAAGAGCTCTTTTAAATCAAAAAAGCAAAAAATACCTTAACTATGCAAGTTTTCGATCCTACCTTTACTCCAACAAAAGTGGACGTAATTTAGCAAACATGATTAAAAAACAAATAAATACAACATATATCACAAAAATTAAAAATACGAATGACAAAGTACATCACAAAACTGAAGACATTGCTAATATTTTCTCTTCATACTACTCCAACTTATACAACCTCACAACAGCACAAGAGTCTCAAGAGGGGAAAACAAAACTCATAAAAACTTTCCTAAAAGACCTGAAATTACCTAAACTCACAACCCAACAAGCACAAAATCTAACGATCCCAATATCCTCCCAAGAAGTAGAATCATCCATAAACTCAACTCCGGGAGGGAAAAGTCCAGGCCCGGATGGTTTTTCAATTGAGTACTACAAAATTTTTAAAACAGAATTAGTTCCACATATGACAAACTATTTTAACTATATAAACAAGAATAACCCATTCAATAAAGAAGCCCTAACAGCTCACATAACTCTAATCCCAAAAGAAGGAAAAGATCCATCCCTTTGCGGAAGCCATAGACCAATTTCGCTGATTAACAATGACGTAAAACTGTATGCCAAAATCATAGCAAAAAGAATACAAAACATAATACCTGATCTTATAAACCTAGAACAAGTGGGATTTACAAAAGAGAGAGAAGCAAAAGATAATGTAATTAAAACACTAAATGCCATTCAATATGCAAAACATAATATTGAAACTGCAATCACCTCAGATGCAGAAAAAGCTTTCGACCGCGTCAATTGGCTATTTATCGAACAAACTTTAAAAAAAGTTGGCTTCCCACCCTTATTCATTGACAAAATCCTGGCACTTTATACCACCCCAACCGCAAAGCTAAAAATAAATAATGAACTCTCCTCTAGTTTTAACATAAAAAATGGAACCAGACAGGGCTGTCCCCTTTCACCACTTCTATTTATTCTAACAATAGAAACCTTTCTCCAGAAAATAAAACAAAATCCCAACATCTCAGGCCTGAAATGCAACCAAATAGAATACAAATCCGCGGCATTTGCAGATGACATACTTTTCATTTTAACAAACCCTTCAAATTCAATTAAGGCCCTTACCGCAGATTTCAAGTTATATAGTGAAGTCTCCAACTTCAAAATACATTTTTCAAAATCCCATTTATTAAACACTAACATTCCCCCCAAAATATGGAAAAATGTATCAGAATCATCCCCTTTCAGTATTAGCAATTCCATCACCCACCTAGGCGTAAGAATTAGCAACTCCCTGTCTCAACTATACGATCTGAATCTCAAGCCACTTTTTCACAAAATAGAAGCCGACATTTCCGCTTGGAGCAGATTACCAATCTCGTGGTTTGGGAGAACCAATTTAATCAAGATGATCATTCTGCCAAAAATCATATATCTTCTACAAGTAATCCCTTCAGATATCCCACAACATTTCTTCAGCAAATTGAAAAACATGATCTCAAATTTTATGTCTTAAAAAGAGCCATAGACTAAAGTACACTATACTGACTGCTCCTAAATCTAAAGGAGGTACAGGACTCCCAGATTTTGAACGCTATTGGCTAGCCACACACATAGCCAGACTCATGGAGATGAGGACAAACCCCCCTAGAAAACTGTGGACTACCTTGGAAATCAGCAACTTAAAAGGAGACCTATCACATTTTCTATGGCCAACCCCTCACAACAGATTCAAATATAAAGACATACTGAACCCTTTTACCAAAGTAACACTTAAGCTATGGCACAAATTTAATAAAAAACTAGATCTAATTCCGAACATTTGCCGAGCCACCCCCATTTTACATGTAATCCCGCAAAAATGTAGACTCCTAAAAAACAAAATTAGGACATCAAAAAATCTCTGCAACATAACACTGTCAGAGATAATCCATAACCATGAACCATTAACTATACAAGAGCTAAAATCCATCTTTAATCCAATAGATTTAAAAGATAAAGACCTAGCTATCATTAGAGACCTAGCTTCATATCACATCCCAGATATTTCCCCTTCAAACCCGTCCCCCCAACAAGAATTTCTACTACATGCTCAAGGGAAGAATAGGCTAATCTCAAAAATATACAAGCTATTATATAACACTTCGGAAAAACCTTCTTACATTAATAGACGGGAAATGGAACTAAACACCACCTTTAACCCTAGTGAAATTCAAATGATCTTCAACAACGCCCACAACCTATCAACCGCATCTAGATATCAAGAACTCAACTATAAAATTATCTCACGGTGGTATAAAACCCCAGACATTCTCTACAAAATTGACAACTCCCTGTCACCACACTGCTGGAGATGTAATCAAATGACTGGCACCCCTTCACACATTTGGTATCATTGCCCAAAAATAGCAAAATATTGGGATTCCATTAAAATTCACATAGAAAATGCTCTCAAGACCAAACTCCCTTTCAACCCAAACTTTATTATCCTCAATCTAGATCCACAAAAGGAACACCTAAACAAACTCTCAATAATACCTCATCTCATAAATGCAGCAAAACTTCTAATAGCCAGACACTGGAAAGAAGGTGATGCACCGAGTCTAACCGAGTGGTTCAATGAATCAAATCTTATAAGCATACATGAAAAAGCCCGATTGCATTACACTAGGAAAAATGCGAAGCTTTTAGAATCTTGGGACAAATGGGACAGATACCAAAAGCTAACTAAAATCTCTTGACAAATTTTCTCATCCAAAGATAACACATTAGCTCAGAAACCGAATAGACAGTTAAGCAAAACAAACACGTTGCTCATACACACCTCTGAAAACAAAACCTTTTCATATTTTCATATATATAAATCCTAGTAACCAGACACCTTCTTAGAAATAGGTGGGAATCTCACCTTTTTCCCCTTCCCCTACCCCCTCTACATTCCCAACCCCTTGTCCTCTCTTTACTTTATACCAACCTCACGTCCCCATCTCTCCCTCTTTCCTTTCCTTTTCTCTTTCCTTTCATCTGAAAAATACATGTTTATGCTTATTTGTTGTTGCAATTTAATTTCTGTAATATTAAGAAACATCTTAAATAAAGAATTTACAAAAAAAAAACTACAGCCCCGTATGCCCTGTTTGTATCTCATTCCCAAAATACATAAAGACCCGATACATCCTGGTACGCCAATTATTTCTGGAAACGGCAGCTTGTGTGAGATTGTCTCTGTCGCCATTGACCATTTCCTCAAGCCTCTGGTGAGTAATTTACCATCATTTATTAAGGACACTACGTCCGCTCTCCAGAGGCTTAATCAAATTCACATTGATGAGGGAATGGTCATGGTGACGGCGGACATCGAATCACTTTACACCTCAATAAGACATGAGGATGGCCTACGGGCGGTTGCTTGGTTTTTACGATCAAGTGACATTGATGCATCCACTGCTGAACTCCTCCTAGCTTTACTTGAATATGTTTTACATCATAATTTCTTTACATTTAATGGCAAAATATACCTCCAGAAACAGGGTACCGCGATGGGGGCGTCTTGCGCCCCCTCTTACGCTAACCTGTTTCTGGGGTATTGGGAACGCCAAATTTTTTTAGAGGATAATATGCCAGCTATGGTAGGGGTTCAGGAGTGGATGCGTTATATTGATGACGTATGGTTTCTGTCGCAGGGATCAGAGAGTGAATTACAGACTCTGATGGCTGACCTTAACAGAAACAAATTTAATATTAAATTAACGTATAATTTCGGGAAGCAATTGGAGTTTTTGGACATAGAAATAACTTCCAACGACAATGGTGAAATAACTACAGATATGTTTCGAAAACCCACGGCCACCAACTCGTTGCTGCATGCTACGTCATCACATTTACCATCAACAATAAGAGGCATCCCTGTGGGCCAATTCCTGCGGGCTAAGCGAATATGTTCTAATGAGGCTGATTTTCAAACTCAAGCCGTAGACATTGCCCAAAGGTTTGAAGAACGAGGCTATAGCCGGAAAAACATCAGGAAAGGCTATAGGAGGGCGGTCAATACCAACAGGGATGATCTGTTATTCAGATCAAGATCTAGATCCAAGGAGGAATCGAGTAACATTACCAGGGTCATTACAACGTACAACTCTCAATGGGGACAGTTGAAAAATATAATTGAAAAACATTGGGATACATTATTTACTGACTCTATCTTGAAGAACTACTTGCCCCTAAAACCATCAATTGTGCCTAAACGATCCTGAAATTTGCGAGATGTTGGTTCACAGCCACTATGCTGGGAAGGCACCTACAAGAAAAACTACTCCCTCGATATGGGTTTTTTTCCCCTGTGGCCTTTGTAAGGCATGTGGGAATTGTGTAAAAACCAAAAAACTTCACAACCACAATGGATCTAGAATGTTTGAAATTCGCAGGACCCTCACATGTTCATCAGTGGGTATAATATATGTAGCGGAATGTCCATGCTCAAAGATATATGTAGGCTTGACTACGAGGAAAATGAAAGTGAGAGTATTGGAGCACTTGAAGGATATTAAAAACGCTAGGACGGTGGAAGATGTGACCACATTACAAAGCCTGCCCAAACATTTCAAAATGCACCACCAGTGTAAAACCAATGGTTTACAGTTTAGGGCAATTGATCAGGTAAGCTTGGGTCCAAGAGGAGGTAACTTGGGCCATGCATTGGCCGAAGTTGAATGCAAATGGATTTACCGCCTTGGCTCCATGACTCCACAGGGCCTGAACGAGAGTAATGGGTTTGGGTCGTTTTTGAATGACTAGATCCAGAGACTGTGTTTCATCTACAGTTGCTTTATGGGGGAATAAGTTAAATATCATTAACTTTAGATTCCAAAAGCCCTCTCCTTTCTCTCTTTTTCTCTTTCTTCTTCTCTCCCCCCCCCCTTCCTTTCTTCCTTTTTCTTTTTGGTTATAGTTCTAGGGTCTTTAGTATAGTTTAAATTTATCATGCTCCCGCCGCCTGTGAGGTATTTTTATGGGTGGGTGTTTTCAGCTGTTTGTATTTACGTTCATGTAATATCTAAAATATGTTATTCTATTTTATTTTAGATAAACGATGCAACCATATAGTTGAAATTTGACACAATGAAGGGCTGTCAGTAATGCGTTCAAGATCATGTGGGAATTTCCTCTCTTCGTTGGAATTAAAAAAAATTATTAATTATAGCAATGATACACTATGAAAAATGTAGTAATGTTTATTTTATTGATGGTCGCGCTATCATCAAAACATGGATAAGTTCCATAATAATGTTTTATTTCAAAGTCTATTTATTGAGGTTGATACTGGTATTTAAATAAATTTATATGTACAACCATGGAAATTATAAGTATGGAACGTCCCTGCTGGTGATATCGCGACCATCAGGAATATTTATATCTATGATGGTTTGTCAATGTGAAAGTGGGTATTATTAACACAAAATAATTATATGTATTTTGCTATATTATGTATATGATCTATTGTGATATGTGCAGTGTAAAAATTATGCATTTCTCAATCACTGACATTGTGCTAGATGGACTTAAATATCCTTGATGGGCTCAGCGCATGTGTGGTTCAATGCCACTCGTGCTTTCTGGATATGTGCTTTTGGATCTATGTGCTTTTCTGCACAGGATTAGGTGCGCGTACCCGGCAAACACTTTTAATGAGTGCAGCTGAGACCATTACATGCGCTAACACAAAGCCCATCAGGATTCTGGCGCATACATTGGTCTAAAGCCGTAATGGTTGAATTTGATTGGTTGCATTGAAGTATATCATCTGCAGTGTTTCCCCACTTTGACACACGCCTCTTTCTAAAGAAGCATTAGTGAAACGTGCGTCAAAGGTGGAAGGACGGGCTGCCCCGCACTCAGGTAATAAATAGATGTCAGATTGTTCTTTAATATGTGTGCTTATCAATCTATACATGCTCTAATCTTTGTTACTTTGCAAGTACTGCCTCTAACATAGGCATTCCTTGAATAGCTTGTACTATCAGGTATATATGTGCGCTCAGTGATTTTGAACAGGTGTGTTACTTACACCCTAATTGAGCGCGATAGCAGGTAGTCTGTCTACTATAGTGCTAGTTGCGCTTGTGATTATGTGTGTACTATAAATTTATAAATGATCAAGCAACTTGGATGTGCATTGGGAGTACAATACATAGCCGGGTTGTAATAGTGGTGATACACACAGATAATGTTTCTAGAAGTGAAAGCCTTGTGAGATTTGGAGGATACCATGGGTTTAATATAACTAAGTATACTGTTTACTCCTAAAGTGCGCCCATGAGTTCACTTATGTATTGACATCTAGGGATGCACATCCATAGTGTGGAATAAATCTGTCTGCAACTAAAAATGGCTTATACTATTTGAACTTCAGGAGCATCAGATGCGCATGGTTCGAGTACACTGATGGCAGTCCATTCATATGAATAATAGTGTATTATATTTATAACATCGGATCTAGCTGTATGCTTAAAAATCTATAACATGTGTGCTATACGCACCTGGGCTGAGCGCGATACTGACGCGGTGCCTTCATAGATATAATGAAAAGCTTTTTCTCTTCTTGATATGCTGCTATTTGTGCCTCTGACCATGTGCATGCTATGGTACTTCATTTTGCAAGTGATTAAATCAACTTGGATGTGTATTGTAGTTGTAGATTATCTATTGTAATATGCACATTTGTTAATATCTCCTATGATAAGCGCTGTATATAGCCGGATTTTGACAGCGACAGCATATATATACTTTTAGGCAATAGCTCTTCACTATACCTGCCTGCCTTTTAGGCTTGATATAACATACTCTCTAGTACTGTCCAATTTTTGGATTATTATGTGCTTATTGGTCCACTTATATATGGATAGTCGATGATACACATTTGTGTTGTTGACTATTGCCATTTATAGGTAGCAATGATGTGCACTATTTAATTTTTAGAGCTTGAGCATATTGGTGGCAAATTAATTTACAGAAGTATTGGCATATTGCACTTGTACAGTATTAATGAAGGGTTGAACTGCTGCCTGTATTGTATAGTTTCTTTCTGATAATTATCTGGGCAACAGCATTGACTTTTTATTGACAGTAATCACTGGATATATGAATAAGAGCAAAAAAGATTAGTGATATTTGTACTTTATCTGACTAATAATACTGATGTGTGTTTGAAATGGGGGCATATTTTCGTCCTTCAACAAGGTGTGTCTTCCTGTTTATTTTAACATTTGTGTATTTGATTGCTTAATAAAGTTTTGGGTTTAATCCTAAAAAAAGTTTATTGAATTTATTGTTATGCATGAATACACTCTGAGTATCTCCTGATTTGAAATCAAGAGATAAGGTTGAAGACGCTCTAAGCTCATCTGGTAACTCTGCACGGCGAGGGGATTGTCACGGTTCATCACCAACAAGACAGCCCGGAGCACAGCAGCAAGGGAGAGCCAGAAGTCCAACCCAGACAAGGTTCATGCTGCCTACATACGGGTCAAGACTAAAAGACCAGGAAGGGAACCCTAAAACGCTTCAGGCTACAGGGACACACCAACCTGAGACGGGTGCAAGGAAGAAAAGCACACCAGGTCACAAAACTGGCAATGGGACAAAGAGAACACTGAGGCCTCGTTTGGCCAGACCAGTACCAGTCTGGCTGCTGCTCACCAAACCTGTGAGTAAAGACAAGTTAAACAGCAGCTCTGGTGTCACCTGAGTTCTTCTCGTAGCTGTTTCACCTTCTATCCCCTGGGGCTCAGCCCTACTTGCGGAGAGCCACAACACCTAAGCTGCCAAATACTACCAGCCCCAGGAGTGAGATACTCTGCAGTGGCGGCTTCCCTCACATAGCCGCAAACCAACGAAAACATTCTTTCATTTTATTTTTCCCTTTTAAAACCCCCTTTTAAGCGACCCCCAGGGTCACGTAACCGGTCATCGGCCAGTAACCGTGACATATTCCCTGAAACACTGGGCCCGGGACAGAGTGCCCCGTAGCCCTGGGGTGAGACATAAGCAACCTGGAAAAAATACATTTTCAGAATTTAACTAATTCAATCTCCAAGGATATGTTGGCAAATGTTCTTTCAGAGCCCTTTTCTGTAACAAATGGCATGAGAGGGGTGCCCGTTATTCCCGCAGATTTTCACTATGGTTATGGAACCCTTTGCTCAGGCTATTTGTGTCTCAGAGGGGATCTCGGGAATAAGGGTGGAGGACATGGAGCATCGTATTGGGCTCTTTGCTGATGATGTGATCTTGTGTGTTGTTAATCAAATCATTGAAGGAGATCTCCAGAATTGGACAACTTTGGTGAATTTAGTTATTATAAGGTAAATAGTTCCAAATCAATAATTTTAAACATGGGTATTCTGGCCGAAACCCGGTGTAACAGGCCAGACTAACCCCCCACCCAGAATATACCCGGGGTTAAAGTGGCCTAGGCCAGACTATACCCCGGGGTATTATCTGGCCTAGGCCAGACTATACCCCTTTGGGCTAGAATATACTCTGGGAATACTCTGGCCTAGCCCAAACTATACCCTGGGGTATAAATTGGCCTAGGCCAGATTTTACCCCTCCGCATACCCCAGCTGCTGTAGATCAGGGCCTCAGCCAGCAAACGGGGACCCAGGCAGCACACAGGGGGTCAGAGACAGAGGACAGGTCCCCAAGAAGCGCACAGGGGCCCTTGGCAGAACACAGGGCTACAGGCAGCACTCAGGGATCCAGGCAGCACTCGGGGGCTCCAGGTAGCACTTGGGGCCCCAGGCAGCACTCGGGGGGCCGCAGGCAGTGCACGGGACCCCAGACAGCACACAGGGTGGCAGAGAAAGCGCACAGGGCCCCAGACAGCGCACAGGGCCCCAGACAGCGCAAAGGGCCCCAGACAGCGCACAGGAGCCCCAGGCTGCGCACAGGGGGGCAGAGACAGAACATGGGGTCCAAGGCAGTACACAGGGAGGCAGAGACAGTGCACGGGGCACCAGGCATTATAAAGGGGGGCAGAGACAACGCACGGGGCCCCAGGCAGCACACAAGGGGGCAGAGACAGCGCACGTGGCCCCAGTCAGCGCACGGGGGGACAGAGACAGCAAATGGGCACAAAGCAGTACACAAGGGGGGAGAGACAGCACAAGGGGGGTAAAAGACAGAGTGCAAGGGGGGGTAAAAGACAGAGTGCAAGGGGGAGTAAAAGACAGCATGCAAGGGAGGGTAAAAGACAGCGTGCAAGAGGGGTTAAAAGACAGCGTGCAAGGGGGGTTAAAAGACAGCGTGCAAGGGGGGCATAGAGACAGTGTGCAAGGGGGGACGATGAGACAGCGTGCAAGGGGGGCGATGAGACAGCGTGCAAGGGGGGCGATGAGACAGCGTGTAAGGGGGGCGAAGAGACAGCGTGCAAGGGGGCCGAAGAGACAGCGTGCAAGGGGGCCGAAGAGACAGCGTGCAAGGGGGCCGAAGAGACAGCATGCAAGGGGGCCGAAGAGACAGCATGCAAGGGGGCCGAAGAGACAGCATGCAAGGGAGGCATGCAAAGGGGGCCTAAGAGACAGCATGCAAGGGAGGCATGCAAAGGGGGCAAAGAAACAGCATGCAAGGGGGGGGGGCGAAGAAACATCATACAAGGGGAGCGAAGAGACAGCATGAAGGGCCTCTTTGCACTGTCTCTGCCCCTCTGTACGCTGTCTCTGCCCCCCTATGCGCTGTCTGGTAACTGCTGTGCGGTGTTGGGCCCCTGTGCGGTGTCTGGAGCCCCGTGCACTGTCATTGCTCCCTGTGTGCTGCCTGAGGCACCGTGCGCTGTCTTTGCCCCCTGTGTGCTGACCCGCTGTTCCAGACAGTGCACAGGAGATCTGAGACAGCGAACAGGGCCCCAGGCAGCACACAGGGGGCAATGACAGAGCAATGGGCCCCAAGCAGCTGTCCCTGCCCCATGTCTGCTGCCTGGGGGCCCGAGTGCTTCCTGGGGCCTCGTGTGCTACATGTAGCCACTGTACGCTGCCTGGGGCCCCGTGTGCTGCCTGCGGCCCCTGTGAGCTACCTGGGGCCTTGTACGCTGCATGGGGCCCCGTGCACAATCAATGCCCCCTGTGTGCTGCCTGGGGCCCCGTGCACTGTCAATGCACCCTGTGCGCTGCCTGGGGCCCTTGTGCACTGCCTCTGCCTCCTGTGAATTGCCTGGGACCCCTATGTGCTGCCAGAGGCCCCTATCTGCTGTTTGGCGTCCCAAGCGCTGCTAGGGCTCCATGTGCTGACTAGGGCCCCGTGCGCTGTCTCTGCCCCCTGTGTGCTGCCCCGTGCGCTGTCTCTGCCCCCTGTGTGCTGCCTGGGGTCCTTGTGCGCTGCCTGGGGCCCTTATGCGTCTTCTGCCTAGGGCCCCGTGCACTGTCAATGCACCGTGTGCTGCCTGGGGCCCCGTGCACTGTCAATGCACCCTGTGCGCTGCCTGGGGCCCTTGTGCGCTGCCTCTGCCCCCTGTGCACTGCCTGGGACCCCTATGTGCTGCCAGAGGCCCCTATCTGCTGTGTGGCGTCCCAAGCGCTGCTTGGGGCTCCGTGCGCTGACTGGGGCTCCGTGTGCTGACAGGGGCCCCGTGCGCTGTCTCTGCCCCCTGTGTGCTGACTGGAGCCCCGTGCGCTGTCTCTACCCACTGTGTACTGCCTGGGGCCCCGTGCGCTGTCTGTGCCCCCTGTGTGCTGGCCCATGCGCTGTCTCTGCGCCCTGTGTGCTGCCCCGTGCGCTGTCTCTGCACCCTGTGTGCTGACCCATGCGCTGTCTCTGTCCCGTGTGCTGTTTGGGGCCCCTATGCGCTGCCTGCGGTCACTGTTTGCTACCTGGAGCCCCGTGCACTGTCTCTGCCCCGTGCATTCTATGCCGCATGTGCTGCCTGGGGCCACTGTGTGCAGCCTGGGGCCCCCGTGCGCTGGCTCGGGCCCCGTGCACTGGCTCTGGCCCCGTGCGCTGGCTGGGGCTCTGTGCGCTGGCTGGGGCCCTGATCTACAGCAGCTGGGGTATACAGAGGGATGTACTCTGGCCTAGGCCACTTTAACCCCGGGTATATTCTGGGGAGGGGGTTATTCTGACCTGTTACTTCGGGAGTTACTGCAGCAGCGATTCTCATTTCTGTGTTCGGAAGGAGCTATTCGCTACTTGGGTAATCTCTAACATGTCCTTTAATTCTGGTGCCTCTGACGTGACAGTTGCCACAAAGTATTGCATCTAGTCACAGATGCAGTGCCAACCTCGGGTTCCTGGAAGACTAATTTTGGTATACACCAAACAAACACACATTGTCATGTCCCTTTTCCTTCCAGACTGGGAAACAGGCTAGAGACGAGGCCTGATGGAAAGCCACATATGGTGGAGACTGATCCAAACCCACTAGTCAGAGGCCATGAAAGAGGGAGGGGCTAGACAGAGTGAAGTGAGGAGTTGACGATAGTCAGACATGGAGTGAAGAGGTCACAGGCGACAAGAGTGGAGTGGCTGACTGAGTTAAAAGGAGTACAGACCCTGGGAGAGTAAGGTGAGTACTCCTAGGACTGGGCACCGGCAGGGTGAAGAACCCTAGGTCAGACAGACGCTCTAAGTTCATCTGGTAATTCTGCACGGCGAGGGGATTGTCACGGTTCATCACCAACAAGACAGCCCGGAGCACAGCAGCAAGGGAGAGCCAGAAGTCCAACCCAGACAAGGTTCATGCTGCCTAAATACGGGCCAGGACTAAAAGACCAGGAAGGGAACCCTAAAACGCTTCAGGCTACAGGGACACACAAACCTGAGACGGGTGCAAGGAAGAAAAGCACACCAGGTCACAAAACCGGCACTGGGACAAAGGGAATACTGAGGCCCCGTTTGGCTAGACCAGTAGCAGTCTGGCTGCTGCTCACCAAACCTGTGAGTAAAGACAAGTTAAACAGCAGCCGTAGTGTCACCTGAGTTCTTCTCGTAGTTGTTCCACCTTCTATCCCCTGGGGCTCAGCCCTACTTGCGGAGAGCCACAACACCTAAGCTGCCAAATACTACCAGCCCCAGGAGTGAGAGACTCTGCAATGGCGGGTTCCCTCACATAGCCGCAAACCAACGAAAACATTCTTTCATTTTATTTTTCCCTTTTAAAACCCCCTTTTAAGCGACCCCCAGGATCACGTAACCGGTCATCGGCCAGTAACCGTGAGATATTCCCTGAAACACTGGGCCCGGGACAGAGTGCCCCGTAGCCCTGGGGTGAGACATAAGCAACCTGGAAAAAATAAATTTTCAGAATTTAACTAATTCAATCTCCAAGGATATTAAAAGTTTTAATATGTTCCCTGTCTCGTGGCTCGGTCATATATCTAAAACCAAGATGATCCTGCCTAAAATATTATATTACCTCCGCAATTTGCCCATTTTGCTGTCTGCACGTACGTTGAAAATTCTACAATCTTTATTAAATTTATATGGAACAATAAGAGACTGAGGGTGGCTACAAACATATTATTTCTCCTAATCAATCAGCGAAGCATGGGATGTCCAAACATTCGTAATTATTATCATGCATCGCTAATGGAGCAATTAAAGTGTTGGTGGATGAAAGACAAATCAAAATTATGGGTTTAAATGGAATCCCAGATGATGGAATACCCCGATATGACTTACTTGCTGAGGTAACTGAGATTGTCAGACAAAACGGTCCTTGCTCGTTCACCTACCATAAAGGAGGTGATTAAAATCTGGAGACACAGTAATGTAGGTAAAGCATTGGTCCCTGTGAGGGTGGAAGAAATTCCTTTGACATGTCTTCATTATGTTATCCTCTTTGTAAAATTGGGAGGGTGGTGTGACAAGGGTATCACAAAATTGGGTAACATCATGAACAGCAAAGGACTAATCCCGTTCTCTGAGAAAATGAGCTCCAGATATGACATGTCATTGGAGGGATGAAAAAGAATGCGCCGCCTATCAAATCTTTATATGAATATTACTTTACCTCAATGAGGGACACCTCTAGGGGAATTTCCAGGGCGTGCCTGGCTATCCAGCACACAAGATACCTTAAATCATTATCATTTGTTATCAAATGCGAAAGGGACCTGGGACGCGCCTTCACAGAAGAAGAGTGGCTTCACACCTTTCAGCTGCATGGCAAAACTTCCCGTTGTATCAATCACCTAGAAACGTGTAGAAAACTCTTCTATAGATGTTACTATACACCATATAGATCAAATAAAATAAACCCACAGTCCTCAGCTGAGTGTTGGAAATGTAGAGGGGCAGTAGGCAATCTGGTACATATTTGGTGGGAATGACCTACAATATAATCCTTTAGGCAACAAATTCAATCACTAATAACATTTATTATAGGATCTGGGTTTACGTGGGGTCCAGAAATAGCATTACAGTCCTTGGGGATTGATGGAGTATCAACGGGAGATGCAGTGCATATGTGACGCCCTGGACACCCCAGGGGTCACAGGTCACTACACTCACCCCCCCCTATCCTAGAAAGGTACCACCAGTCAAACACAAGACCTGATTGCCTCCCTGAGTGTCAGACAGGCACACCAGGTGGGCGGAGTCAGGCGGAAAGACATGCCCTCCGAGGAGTCTGCTGGCCTGAGGCAGGAAAGACAAGAGGAGATAGTTCAGTGCAGTGGAGTAGAGTGAAGCACAGTTCTGCGCAAGGCCTGGGTTGGAGCCTAGGACCCTTACTTAGTCAGGCAGACGGCAAAGGCCGCCTGCAGGAGACCGGGAACACGAACGGTTGAACCGTAAGGGACCGGAACCGGTTTGGAGCCCGCAGGAACCGAACCGGGAAGCCAACAGTATACCGGAGCACCAGGAAGGGTACTCAGACCCTGACTAGGTTATACGCCACCACCATAGTCAAATTAACTGATTGAGGTCTGGACCTCAAGGGTCCTTTCCCACCAAAGTCCCGATTGACGGCAACAGCCCAACCCGACTGGATAGTAGCCACCGCCAAAGACCAGAGATCCGAGGGCCAGCACCTACGGGCAAAGGGGCTCCTACGACACACACGCCGGGGTGCGGACCACCAGTTCTCAGGCACAGTGGTCTAACTACAGACAGGTGCAGGAGAAAGGTGGACTCTAACAACCCGACTAGTGAGCTGCAGCCGGCTGCGGGCCTCCCGTCTATCACTTCGTTTGGTTTACCAGTGACTCTGTGTGATTCAATCGTGAGTACACCCGTGCCCTCGGGCACTGCACCGCACCGCAGCCCTGTGCCCTGCACCATCTCCCCAGCGACTGGGCCCCAAGACCAACCGCCCCTACCCACGGAGGTATATTTTTGATATAGTTCTTTGTGGTTTTTCTAACTAATTCAGTGTAGGGACTCGCAAGTGTGAGAATCCTTGACGAACGGATTGCGAGCTTACATATTTTGGGCCAAAATATAAACTAATATCTCACTATTTGAGGTATGGCACATTTTATCCATTTTAGCAGGATGTGTGTGGACCTTTTGAATTCAGGTGGTTAAATGGTGAGCCTGTCATGTGTTATGTACTCATAGTGCTAACTGACCCGCCTGGACCTGGTGTTGTGCGTCATTTATAGGCCATTATTCAGACACTGTGCGTCTCGTGTATCCGTGCGAGATGCACCTATATAGTGCTGTTTTGCCCGCCTGACCTGGGTTTCTGGCGTCATTTATAGGTCATAGTTCAGACACTGTGCATTTCACTCATTATATGATGGGCTCCCAGTGCAAGCCTTATTAGTGTGCATGTCTTATGCTAAGCAGCCGCCCCTCCCCCCTAGTGTGGAGGTTGAGTGGCTGTGACATCAGCATCTTGCACCTCGGCTGCAGCCATCTTTATGAGGAAGGCTCACCACATTCTGTGTGTGCACATATCAAACAATATAGTTTCCAAAGTCACAGCATCCAACACTTTCCTGAGTATCATCGCACAAAACGCATACCACGAGGCCTACGTGTCTCGTTGAGACCAACCTTATTTTCTGATAATAATGAATATTGTGACAGGTTCGAAGCCATAATTAACAAGTGCTCTATGGACATTATCACCCGGACCATCGACCACCTACATAAGATTGAGCAACTATCTACCAATATCAGAACGACTGAAACCCAACTTAAACAACTACTTCATACCACAGAGTTTGACCAACTCAGAAATAAGACTCAAGAATTCATTACTGAGTTCAGGAAAACCCTGGAAAATAAAAAACGACAAAATTTTTTAAGAGATCAAGAAGACTATGCAGGCGGTACTGTGTATAGATGGCGAGCAGGGGACTCATACAGTGCAAGACGCCCTTCAAGATTTACAGGATACTCCTCCTCGGGAAGCTCGGACAACGAATATCGACCACCACGACAACAGTCCCAAGTTCCATTTTTTAGGACAACGACGCCAGTCAGGAAGAAGATGAGGAGGTGGCGCAGACACCACTCGCTATCATCGGGAGGATCGGGTGTGGTAAATCCGATTTGGTCTACAACATTTCGTCCTACACCCTGTCCCCCGGTGAGCACCTAGTGTTACAGAGGGGCATTACTTTCAGTCCCACACCCCACTATGACACCTTCAGGGTTGAGCAAGAGCTCAACCGTCTATTTAGATCCATTCGTCTGAAAGCACATTTTGATAAAATTGGTGAGACTGGTAGTTTCAATGAATTGTCTTGTTCTAATAACTTTTGTTTTTCTCTAAAAGGACTCAATCTTTAGTCCTCAAGTTCCTATATGCCCCCAGGTCATAACACCCAGTCGAGACTTTTGTCTCTTTGGTCTCTAACGAAGTCAGTGCACTTAACAAAAAGATCCACATGGGTGAATTTCACCTTAAAAACAACCTTACAGTTGAAGAATCTAGGGCACTAAATTCCCTCAAAAATAATTTGTCCATTATTATTAAGCCAGCTGATAAAGGCGGCGCTATTGTCGTCCTTGACCGGTCATACTATATCTCCAAAATTCAGAGTCAGCTATCAGATCGATCCACATATGAACCTATTAGCAATGACCCCACTCCACGAGTAACATCACTCATAAAATCAGTAGCCAAACGGTATCACGACTCAGGCACTATCGATCAGAAACTTAGAGATTTCCTCAACAACTCACAACCTGTCACTCCAATTTTCTATACCCTTCCAAAAATCCATAAGCATCTCACCCGCCCACCCGGGAGACCTATTGTGGCCTCAACAGATTCCATTCTTTCACCAGTAGCCAAAACTATTGAAAAAATTCTGTCCCCCTTTATTTCACTGACTCCATCCTACATTAAAGACACTTCCCACTTTTTAGAAATTCTGACAGACCTGAACCACATTCTACCATCATCCTTCCTGGTCACATTAGACGTCAATAGCCTGTACACAAGCATAGATCATGACAGGGGACTTTTGGCAGTTAACTGGTTTTTGGAACAGTACACTACTCTGCCCACCGACCATAGATCCTTCTGCACGGACATGCTTAAAATTATTCTGGAACAGAATTATTTCCTCTTCCAGGATCAATTTTACGTTCAGCGTAGGGGGACCGCAATGGGCTCTAATGTCGCGCCCCCCTACGCTAACATATTCATGACACACTTTGAGGAACTGTTCATACACTGTCATCCACTTGTCATCCAGCATGCCCTCCTATGGCATCGCTACATAGATGATGTGTTTCTGATATGGAATGGCGATTTCGATTCTCTTCTCACACTAACATCAATAGTCTTGTACCTGGTCTCACTTTTTCCATACATCACGATGTTGAGAAAATCAATTTTCTTGATTGTCTTGTCATCAAGGACACTACAGGCCGGCTTTCTGCTGACATTTACATCAAGCCTACGGCTAGAAACAGCCTCCTTCACTTTACAAGTAACCACCCTAGGCACACCAAACGGTCCCTCCCCATATCGCAACACACAAGGGTTGAAAGACTGGTGAGCCATAGCGAGACTAAAGTCTTGAGGCATCAGGAGATGAGTAGAAAGTTTACACAGAGGGATTACCCACAAGAGATAGCCACAAGAACCACATCAACATCTGAAAAATTACGGGATCCACAAGATCGCATTCACTTTATCAATACCTATCATCCCTTCTCACCCCTGCTCAGAAACATCATTTTCCGTCACAGGCCCCTTTTGAGACTTTCCTATCCTCACATTAAAGAGTTCCAGAACCCACCACTAGTATGTTACAAAAAATCCCAGAGTCTAAAGAACAAACTTGTCCGGGCAGACATAGGCACTGCCACGGCTACCCAACGATTCATGGGCAACCCACAATTTGGGACCTTCCCATGCCTGAATTGCGCTCAGTGCTCTAATACCACTAGAGGCAGCAATTTTACACATTCTAGAACCGGCAAAGTCTTCCAGATCCAAAACTTCTACACGTGTGACAGTTCATTTGTCATCTATTATATCAAATGTCCCTGCGGTCTCGGATATGTTGGAGAGACCATATCCGGGACCGCATCAATAAACATAAATCTGATATCTTATGTGGACGCACATTATTACCAATTCCCCACCATTTTCTGACAGCAGGACACAACATCTCCCAGTTGAGATATCAAGTCATAGACCAAGTTAATATCAACCGCAGAGGCGGTGACAGGGTTAAACGCCTATTGGAAACGGAAGCAAGATGGATACATACTTTGGGTACCATGGAACCCCATGGACTCAATAGGAAGTATGAAACAGGTTTTTAATGATAATAAATAATAATCCCCTCACTGATTTTGATCACGCTGATATGCTGCAAGATCACTACTGTTTATTGTTCATAGTGTCTAATTATAAAGTATAACTATTGGTGAATACCTTTTTATTCGTATTTTTACCTACTGTATGCCCATTCCTGATACTGTACATTGTCTTTTTCGCATATATTTCAAGTTTCATCATAATCTTATATTTGATAAGGGATCTGTACATGGTATATGTTTCTAATTCTCTCTTCTCTTTATTACAGAATTATACATCCCGTCCCTAGACACCTCCTGCCATCACCCTTCAGTGATGCTGTCATTGCAATAAAGCACATTGAAGAAAAAAATATATAATTTACTCCTTCAATTATTCTTTGTTTTTTATAACAAGTGTGGATATTCTCCACTGCCTATAAGAAGAGTGTGGATATGGCAGGCAATTTACTTGCAATGCGGCCTGCGTATTTTCAGCTGATGTTGGTAACTGTTTAGTCTGTTACGTTGTCGGAGACAACCGGTATCTTATTATTTTATTTTAATAGAAACAAAGGATTGGTTTTGCCTGTGTTGGATTTTAACATTTTTTATAAATATATTTTTTTAGGCCCAAAAGAAAAACCTGTGGGTGCATCCCCTTCTCGTGTCCCGGGAAGACAAAGGTCATTATTGTGTCCTGTACAGATATTTAAGAAGGTAATTTGAACATTTAATATATTTAAAACACTTTTATTTTTATATCTATCTCTATCTCTATCTATCTCTCTGTATCTTTGTGTCCATCTCTCTATCTGTATTTATATATCCTTTTATCTATCCATCTATATTTATTTATCTTATCTCTATATCTTCTGTCTCTCTATTTATCCTTTATCTCTATCTCTCTACCTATTTAACTATCCACTATCTACTTTCTTTACTAATTTTTTGCAGTTATCCCGATAAATTTATATCTTTCTGATGCTTAACAATTCCAGCATTTGATAGACTGTTATCCCTGCTCCAGCCCGATTCATGTTATGCCAATACAAGAATGAGAAAATCAGTGTCTGCTGAGGAACGGCTGCTCATCACATTGCGGTAAGTAATTTAAAAAATCCTTTCACATATAACATTTTGTTTTATAATTAATTTTTTAATGTTATTTACATTATGTCAAAAGTTCATTTTGAAATGCATTCAATGCTTTATATTTGTGTTTCTAATTCTTTCTACTTGCATTTTGCAGGTTTTTGGCCACAGGAGAGAGCTACACATCCCTGCACCTTCAATTTTGGTCTGGTAAATCAACCATCTCCGAAATTGTGAGGTGCACATGTAACGTGATCTGGCAGAAGTTGCAGCCCATTGTGATCCCTTCCCAAACTGAGGAAACTTGGCTGCAGGTTGCAGCAGGCTTTCAAACTGTAGCCAACTTCCTCAACTGCATAGGTGCCATTGATGGCAAACATGTAAGGGTTCAGAAGCCACCGCGATCATTATCACTCTTCCTTCGTTGTAGGATGTATTTTCCAGTGGTCTTTATGGCGATGGCTGATGCACATTACAAATTTGTTGCCATTGACATTGGTGCTTATGGCAGTACGGGGGATTTTCGGGTGTTGCGAACATCACAGATTGGACTGCAAATTCTTCACAATTGTGGAACGCTCCCAGGCCCCCGACCTTTGCCACGTTCCACAGATCTAGTCCCCTTTGTAATTGTATCGGATGAGGCTTTTCCTTTATTGCCAAACCTGCTGCGCCCAAACCCATGGAGGGGACTGGATATCCAGCGGAGAATTTTTAATTATCGGCTGAGTTTAGCACGCAGATATGTGCAGTGCACATTTGGAATCATGACTAGTCAATGGAGGGATCTTCCACATCACCATCCAGTTAGAAACCGAAACAGTTGACACTGTGATAAAGGCCTGATCTGTTCTCTACAACTATGCTCAAGAGTACAGCTCTCAGCTAGTTGAGGAAACACATCAGGCAGAATTTCATCGAGTGAGCAATATGGTTTTGGGACGACCATCTAACTTGGGTGTGTTGGTGCGAGAGACCTTCACTGCCGTATCAGCAGAGACCGATTGAACCGAATTGAAAAAGAAGAAATATGCTCAAAATTGAATGTTTTATTGTTTTTTGTCTATGTATGATTTTATAAATTTGTATTTTTTTGTTTCCTTAAAGAAATCTATGAAAAAAATTGCTTGGCTTGTATTTTTTTCAACAACATTTTTTATTAAAGGTTTTTCATGTTTCAAACAACAAACACAAACGGAGATATCTGCTCCAGAAACACCCAACCCACCCACCCTAACACATACCAAAAGACAATCATATTAGAAAGTATAAGGTTGCAACTCCGCTTAATAATTATAAAGTCCATGCAGGACTGCTCAAACACTCCTAGGTGCACATTTCTAATCACTGCCTAACCGTCCTTGGATATACAGTTAAACAAAAGTTTGGACACACCTTCTCATCTCTAGAACAACTGTTAAGAGGAGACTTTGTGCAGCAGGACTTAATGGTAAAATAGCTGCTAGGAAACCACTGCTAAGGATAGGCAACAAGCAGAAGAGACTTGTTTGGACTAAAGAGCACAAGGAATGGACATTAGACCAGTGGAAATCTGTGCTTTGGTCTGATGAGTCCAAATTTGAGATCTTTGGATCCAACCACCGTGTCTTTGTAGAAAAGGTGAACGGATGGACTCTACATGGCTGGTTATCACTGTGAAGCATGGAGGAGGTGTGGTGTGGGTGTGCTTTGCTGGTGACACAGTTGGGGATTTATTCAAAATTGAAGGCACACTGAACCAGCATGGCTACCACAGCATCTTGCAGCAGTGTGCTATTCTATCCAGTTTGCGTTTAGTTGGACCATCATTTATTTTTCAACAGGACAATGACTCCAAACACACCTCCAGGCTGTGTAAGGGCTATTTCACTAAGAAGGAGAGTGATAGGGTGCTACGCCAGACGACCTGGTCTCCACAGTCACCAGAACTCAATCGAGATGGTTTGGGGTGAGCTGGACCGCAGAGTAAAGGCAAAAGGGCCAACAAGTGCTAAGCATCTCTGGGAACTTCTTCAAGACTGTTGGAAAACAATTTCTGGTGACTACCTCCTGAAGCTCATCATGCCTAGAGTGTGCAAAGTAGTAAATAAAGCAAAAGATGGCTACTTTGAAGAACCTAGAATATAGGACATATTTTCAATTGTTTCACACTTTTTTAAGTATCATTCCACTTGTTTTAATTCATAGATTTGATGCCTTCAATGTGAATCTACATTTTTCAGAGTCCTGAAAATAAAGAAAACTCTTTGAATGAGGTGTGTCCAAACTTTTGGTCTGTATTGTGTGTGTGTGTGTGTGTGTGTATATATATATATATATATATATGGGTGTATAAATATGTGGCGCCCCTGAGGCTTCCGTCGCCACAGAGATATTGCACCTCAGCCAGAGGTGTGATGTCCCATCCCAGGTAAGAGCGAGGGTAAATACCGGTCCACAGGTAAATTCACACTACACCCATTGTTAGGCACACACAGGGACCGGAGAGAGTGGCAGCTACCCCCGTGCTGTAGGCAGGGGGCCATAAGTCCCAACTCTTCTCCCATAGGGTGGGGCTTAGCAACACGGAAAGTGGGAGGAGCCAGCTGAAAGTGTAGAGCAGAAGCAGGAACTAGGGAGTTCAGTCTGTTGAGAGTCAGTCTAGAGTGGTGAGGAGTGAGGAGCTAGTTACCTCGGGAGAAGAGTGCACAGAGAAGAGTTCCTGGTGGAGACCCTGGGGCCCAGCTAGGCCCAGGTGACACCACAGACCGAGCAAGAAAGGATCCCAGGGCCACGGAAGGACATATCTGCTCGTGGCCTGCTCCACAGGAAGCTCGGTGGAGGGATCAGGCTGCATCCAGGGACGGTCCCTAGACCGGGGAAAGCAAGACATATTGATCAGGTGACACCGAAGGCCCGGGGTGGTTTCAGGCGCCCAGGGCCACTACCTGCCGTAGATTCCATGGGAAGAGGGCAAGATTCCTGAAAGGCAAGTCCTCTTGACCAGATTCTGGGCAGAGGCCGAGACAAGATTATCTACAAACGTCAAGGCGAAGAAGTCAGCCAAGGGACGGGACACAGAGAGCAGTGCACCGGTATTCACCTTCAAACCTACCTGGGATCGGCGGAGGCACCTGATAGAGGATCCCGGCACACCAACGGCAACCAGTGGGCTGCGGCCTGGGTCACAGTGAGTAAAAGACCTTGAAACTGCAACTCCTGGTGTCACCTCCCTTTATTCTGCATTGCATAGACTTTTATAAGCACCAACAGTTGCCCCGGGGTACCGCTCCACCTGTGGGGAGCAGGACCATTCAAGCTGCCACTCCACCAGCCTTGGAGGCACCATACAGCAGCAGCGGCTTAATAGCCGCAAACCACAGGTGGCGTCACGAATATAAACTTTAATAATCACCCCAACACAGCCGCCATATTAATTGAACCCGCCAGGGTCACGAAGTCGGGCCCAGCCACCGCTGACTACCCGGGACTAGTCCGGCCCGACGCCGGGTATCCCAAAGCCCTGGGGTCGGCGAGTCAACTTTGGCGTCACAAATAGGATTTCGTACCCGGACCCACCGGGTACTGTGCGCCTGAAAAGAACTTTGTGAAAAGACTGTTTAACTGTGTGAAAAAGCTGCCACCGCCATTAACCTTACTGAGCGCAGGAAGAAGGGGGGCGTGCCCGATATACATATATATGTAGTAAAAAATGTTTATTTTTTTACATATCTTTTAAAAGAGAACTGACAGGTATACAATCATCGGGATAAGGATGCAGAAAAATATGGGAAATTAGAATAAGGTCATTATAGGTATATACTAAGAAGGATAAAAATATCAACCTTTTAACGGATACAGTTAATTTATTAATCATTTTTAATCTGCCTATGTGTGCATGTGTATGCGTATGTATATATATATATATATATATATATATATATATATATATATATATATATGTGTGTATATGTATGTATGTGTATGCATATGTGTAAATGTTTATTTGTATGTATTTATGTGAGATTTTTTTATTTTTTTATATACATTTCCATTTGGAGTAATTATTTTAAAATGCCATATGAAATTTAACGTGGATACTGTTTTATTTATTATCTTTCATATATGGATCTAATAGGTTCCAGCTTCTATGGGGTTAATTGTCCAATTAACGGCACACTCAGAGGCCTGGCATGTTGAAATTTATTATATATGTCAATGTTTCTAGGGTTTCTTATACACTTGAGGAAAACAACAGTGGGTTGTTGAAACACGTGTTTATAAGAGACCATTATTAAAGATTTGTCTCTAAATGAATCCTCTGGCAGATATCCTTATTAGCGCTCCAGCAGACCGAATAGCTATTTTTCAACCTTCTATTTATGGAACAGTTTACATTGCAATCGATGCAAAAAATACAAAGTGCAAGTACGAACATCTATCCCCGTACTGATAGGGATATTTATGTTCAATATAAAAAAATATCCAAATTCTATCCACTGCAGTTCCATGCTTTGGCCCTTGGTCTGTTCCAAAATATTTTAGAACGGGACTTAAAAGAATTAAATGATAAAATACAAAATAACCCAGGCACTAACAGTCCTCACCAGCACAAGGCCATGGAGGAGTTAAAAAGTGTCACCCTGTTAGTCGACAATCTGACAATCTGGCTGTGTGGTGGTTATGGACAAGGCACTATATATTAAACAAGCTTTTATTATACTCGATGATGTAAACACCTACACACGCTCGGGATCTGACCCCAATCCAATTGTGTTCAAAAAGACAGTATCTAGATGTCTGTCCCCCTTTCTTCTCCCCTGAGGAAGCCACTCCCCTTAGTGGCGATACGCGTGGGGTAGGGTAACCACGCCAGAACCCTCCCTCTCTGTACTCTATCAGTGTCCGGCTAGGCGATAAGTATGGATGTGTTACAATCTATTATTGGGGTTTATTTGCCTCACATGGGCTTAATGTCATATACAGTTAGGTCCAGAAATATTTGGACAGTGACACAAGTTTTATTTTAGCTGTTTACAAAAACATGTTCAGAAATACAATTATATATATATATAATATGGGCTGAAAGTGCACACTCCCAGCTGCAATATGAGAGTTTTCACATCCAAATCGGAGAAAGGGTTTAGGAATCATAGCTCTGTAATGCATAGCCTCCTCTTTTTCAAGGGACCAAAAGTAATTGGACAAGGGACTCTAAGGGCTGCAATTAACTCTGAAGGCGTCTCCCTTGTTAACCTGTAATCAATGAAGTAGTTAAAAGGTCTGGGGTTGATTACAGGTGTGTGGTTTTGCATTTGGAAGCTGTTGCTGTGACCAGACAACATGCGGTCTAAGGAACTCTCAATTGAGGTGAAGCAGAACATCCTGAGGCTGAAAAAAAAGAAAAAATCCATCAGAGAGATAGCAGACATGCATGGAGTAGCAAAATCAACAGTCGGGTACATTCTGAGAAAAGAGGAATTGACTGGTGAGCTTGGGAACTCAAAAAGGCCTGGGCGTCCACGGATGACAACAGTGGTGGATGATCGCCGCATACTTTCTTTGGTGAAGAAGAACCCGTTCACAACATCAACTGAAGTCCAGAACACTCTCAGTGAAGTAGGTGTATCTGTCTCTAAGTCAACAGTAAAGAGAAGACTCCATGAAAGTAAATACAAAGGGTTCACATCTAGATGCAAACCATTCATCAATTCCAAAAATAGACAGGCCAGAGTTAAATTTGCTGAAAAACACCTCATGAAGCCAGCTCAGTTCTGGAAAAGTATTCTATGGACAGATGAGACCAAGATCAACCTGTACCAGAATGATGGGAAGAAAAAAGTTTGGAGAAGAAAGGGAACGGCACATGATCCAAGGCACACCACATCCTCTGTAAAACATGGTGGAGGCAACGTGATGGCATGGGCATGCATGGCTTTCAATGGCACTGGGTCACTTGTGTTTATTGATGACATAACAGCAGACAAGAGTAGCCGGATGAATTCTGAAGTGTACCGGGATATACTTTCAGCCCAGATTTAGCCAAATGCCGCAAAGTTGATCGGACGGCGCTTCATAGTACAGATGGACAATGATCCCAAGCATACAGCCAAAGCTACCCAGGAGTTCATGAGTGCAAAAAAGTGGAACATTCTGCAATGGCCAAGTCAATCACCAGATCTTAACCCAATTGAGCATGCATTTCACTTGCTCAAATCCAGACTTAAGACGGAAAGACCCACAAACAAGCAAGACCTGAAGGCTGCGGCTGTAAAGGCCTGGCAAAGCATTAAGGAGGAAACCCAGCGTTTGGTGATGTCCATGGGTTCCAGACTTAAGGCAGTGATTGCCTCCAAAGGATTCGCAACAAAATATTGAAAATAAAAATATTTTGTTTGGGTTTGGTTTATTTGTCCAATTACTTTTGACCTCCTAAAATGTGAAGTGTTTGTAAAGAAATGTGTACAATTCCTACAATTTCTATCAGATATTTTTGTTAAAAATAAATAGCCACTGGGTATAAATACAGTTTATCAATGATAAGTAGCAAATTTTTCTTTTGGTCCGGAAAAATTATTTAAAATTTAACTTTTAATAATGCAACTAAAAGTGATAAAATATCACGAACAACAGACAAACAACATAAAAGGTTCTGGCCCTCCTATCGTTTCAAGGATTCATATAAGCCAAGAATTATTTGGACCTTTATCCCAAATGTAATCGGACTTCAATACCCATCAATATAGGTGCCAATTGACATTAGTGTCCACAAAATTGGATAAGTCTTACCTCACTCCATAGCAAAGAAATGAATTGGTTTTACCACATATTATTTGGATGTCATCAAACGCACATATTGGGGTCACGGAATACCCCTACCTCCCGACGCGTTTCATTCAAGTATCGAACTCTTCAGGGGAGTCTCAAAAAGTATATTACATCCTTTTAGGGTCCTTCAGAAACTGAACCCATACATCCGCATGACATGCAACTAGTGAGGATTCATCACATAGCCAATCTGTGACGCATCCAACTTCGGTCCCAAAAGTTATGGACCCATAGCCTATACACCATGCATGTGGCTGGAGCGGCCGTGCTTATCGCTCTATCCATCAGATATTTTTGTTCAAACCTTCAAATTAAACATTACAATCTGCACTTGAATTCTGTTGTAGAGGTTTCATTTCAAATCCAATGTGGTGGCATGCAGAGCCCAACTCGCGAAAATTGTGTCACTGTCCAAATATTTCTGGACCTAACTGTACTTGTTTTGGGACTTATGCTCTATAGGTTCCTGTTGTGAGAGCTTGTATTAGGTTCATTTGGAGGACCATTCACTGGCGCCTGTGCCTCATTTGAATTCTACACTACTATACTTTAATTCATTTTACAAAGTTTGCACAACAGTGGGCTTGACTCACTTCTGTTACAGTCTTAAGGGGGTCAAATGTACTCTTGTATAAAACATTTCTGTCCCGCCAGCTTTCTATGTAATTATAAGGGCTCCAGTGTTAACAACACATCAGGTTCCCTGAGTTTGAATCTATAATGCCTCATGTGAGGATTTATTTTTGATCATTGTGCCTCTACTTATTTATACATACTGTACTCTATTATACTGTTTATAGCTATAAGTCTTGTGACCTACTGATCTTACCAGACCAGTTTCAGAGAGGTGATACCTCAATGAATTATACTCTTATTTATCCATATGGAGGGTTATATTTGTGGAGAATAAGCCTGTTTGGCTTTTTAAATGTTTTTATCTCTTTTGTGTGCTCTATACTGCCAGTGTGTGCAATAGTGTTTTTCTGTACTCGCAATAAAATTTTTGTATTTTCTCATACATCTGTTTGGTGATCCCTTTTGAGGTATACTCTTTTCTTTTATAAAATAGATGTCTGGATGAAGGCACTGCCTTAGGATACATTTCACAATGAGAGAAAATACTTTTACTTGCGGCTTTTCTCACAATAGCAATTTTTCATGGACTTCATAGAACTCAAAATGCTTTCCCACCATGTTTAAGCCCATTTACTTTGGATATTAAGTCTCTAAATGAAAAATGTAGTCAGTGGTTTGATGCACATCTATCCTTTTTGGTGTCTAGGATCGCGGGATATGTTTTGGATTGTTCTACTATGTTGCTGTTTTTTGATAAATTTCATTGGGCTGAAGGTCTTAACTTTAACATGTGATGTATTTAATTTGTAATCCAGCATTCTCCACCATCTGACCATTGAGTCGATCCAATACCACATTACTGGATATACCTCTTATTCAGATGAACTTAGACAATTTATCTTCATCGCAATACAGTATTTATTGCAGCATAATTTTTTCATGTTTCAAAATGAGTTTTTTTCTTTAAATTGTTGGCGCTTCAAGGGGCGCCAAGTTCTTGCCACCCTTAGCCATATTGTTTATGGCCTGGTGGGAGGATCTGTACATTTTTTCCAACAGTAATCTATTTATTGATTCCATTTTGTGGTATGGCTGAAATGTGAATGACCTTCTTGTATGGTCTGGCAACGAAACAGCCATACCCCTTTTTGAGGCATATTTGAATTCCAATAATCTCAATTTGACCTTTGCATTGAATCCATCTCAACCTTGGTACCTTTCTGAAATCCAATAAAGTCCATACTTCTCTTTTCAGGAAAGAGATATTAGGGAAGACAACATTATTAGCATCTATATTATCAAAAATCTCTCAATTATGGCTGTGTCTTTATGAATTATCTCATCAAAACAAATTCAATAACTTTTGTCTATTAAAAGACCTAAACAATATGAATCAATTGACAACCTTTCATAATAATTTTAAAATCGGTAATTTTTATTCAAAAAAAATTTTTAAAAACATAATAATAAAAAAGGACAATACCACCAGTGTGGAAGCAGACAAACAAAGCCAAAAATAGGACAATCAATTTCCAATCATCAAATGTATATGTTTTCGCATAAATATCTGACTATAAATAACAATAAATATCAGTAATCAGTATAAAATGCACAGTAAAAGTTATATATAAAGTGCAAACATGCCTATTGCAATACCCCATTAATTAATGATCACTTCTGCTGTATTTTCTAAAACAACTGCACCTAGCTCTAAATAAGCCTAATAAAGTGCTTAGTGCATTAGCAGCTTCACAAAGGTTATAAATAATAGTATTGCAACGACCTAATTTCTGACCAGTCATGCCAAAATATCAAAGGTCACTTATAAAGGTTCAAATGTAGTCTGGTAAAGTGCACAATAGCTTGGCAACTTCCTCAAGGTGTAAACCACTACAACATTATAATTATAGCGCTTGTTCAAACATGCTGCTGTGCACTCACCTATTCAAATGTCTCCTGGCTTTTGTGTCTGTCTGCCTCCCGCCTCCGACGTGCGTTTCGTCACCTTCTTCAGGGGGCGTAACGTGATTACACAGTGGGGGTCTAGTTATATGGTGATCACATGTGATTTACATCGGTATTTGCATAATTAAACATGCCACGCTACCTACTATGCAGACTGCGCATGTCATTAATATGTTAATTCTCCGGATATTATGTTTTTAACCTATCCAACACTGATCCTAGTATCGCTATGGTAACTAGTTACGCCTAATCACATTAGCCTCATACACCACACTGCACGTCAGCATGAACGGCGCATGCACTCAGCTATTCCTTCCTCTAGTTGTAATGTCCCTGCGTCTCCGGACTGTGGAATGCAAAGACAGCGTCGCCATAGAAACTAGCGACGCCGTATTCACAACCACATTTGCCGGAGCACACCAGGGACTTGAGGAGGAAAGCTGGGGCATGCGCACTGCACACAAGCAGGGTGTATGTCCTGATCAAATGTGTACTCAGCATAGAGGAAATTCATTTTTCAAAATAGTAATCTTCTGTCACAAGACACAGAGCTAGAGTTAAATATTTTCTTTGAGGGAATTGTTCCACTGTATATGGATCTTATTTTAAAGTAACCTTAAAAATGGATGACCTACCAAATTAAGAGGATTCTTATATTCTATTCCTATATATACACCTATATACGGCGGGAGGCAGACAGACACAAAAGCCAGGAGACATTTGAATAGGTGAGTGCACAGCAGCATGTTTGAACAAGTGCTATAATTATAATGCTGTAGTGGTTTACACCTTGAGGAAGTTGCCAAGCTATTGTGCACTTTACCAGACTACATTTGAACCTTTATAAGTGACTTTTGATATCTTGGCATGACTGGTCAGTAATTAGGTCGTTGCAATACTATTATTTATAACCCTTATGAAGCTGCTAATGCACTAAGCACTTTATTAGGCTTATTTAGAGCTAGGTGCAGTTGTGTTAGAAAATACAGCAGGAGTGATCATTAATTATTGGGGTATTGCAATAGGCATATTTGCACTTTAGATATAACTTTTACTGTGCATTTTATACTGATTACTGATATTTATTGTTATTTATAGTCAGATATTTATGCGAAAAAATATACATTTGATGATTGGAAATTGATTGTCCTATTTTTGGCTTTGTTTGTCTGCTTCCACACTGGTGGTATTGTCCTTTTTTATTATTATGTTTTTTAAAAAAACAATTTGAATAAAAAATACTAATTTTAAAATTATTATGAAAGGTTGTAAATTGATTCATATTGTTTAGGTCTTTTAATAGACAAAATATTGAATTTGCTTTGATGAGATTATTAGCATCTAGTTGTCACACTACACCCTAGCCATTCCATATGGTGAGCTTATCAGAGCTAAACATGCTGTTCATCAGATGAACTTTTTGAAGTAGAAAGTAATACTGTAAAAAAACATATTGACCAGGAGAGGATACAGTAAGGGACTCATTAATTTTGCCCATGAAAATGGTAAAAATAAATCCTCTCTGTGTCAACCTTTATGAATCCTACTACAAAACTATGACAAGGTGTTATTTCACTGGCAAAACTATATAAAGCTTTCCCAAACCACTCTCTTCTTTGCTGGAGACGTTGCAACTTCAATGGAGATATTCTACATATCTTCTGGTCTTGCCCAAAACTAAGTCGTTTTTGGTTGGATGTATACAGCTTATGAACAAAAATACACAATCCAAAATTAACGTAACACCGCAAATGGCCCTACTCTGTTTGGATATGCAAACAATCAACCCGGCATTAAAACCTATCATAATTCATGTATTACTTGTTGTAAAAAAAAAAATTCCATTGCAGCAAATTGGAAGAAATCAATAATCCCATCAATTCATGATATTGTTGACAAAATCTATTTACATACTTTATATGAGAGGAGACATGCAATTTCTAATAACCTTTTCCCAGCTAAGTACAAGAGATGGGACCTTGGATAAATAATTTCCCTTAATCCTAAATAATTATACTATTAGGCCCTACTCTTATCCCTTCCTCCTTTATCTTTTTTCTCCCTTTCTTTTTTTCTTCCTTTCCTTTTTTCTTTCATCACACCCAGACTTCTAATCTTATATTTCGCTATATAACGGTTATGTTCAATTAATTCTTTGTATTTAACTTTTCTTTCTACAGGATTGCACTTTATAAATGTGTAATTTGCATTATTTTTAACAGCTATATATTTGTAATTAATATAAATGTTCTCCTCCCTCCTCCTTTCATTTTCCTCCACTTCTTCCCTTGTTTTCCCAATAAAAGTTTACTTCCCATTTTTCCCCTTCCATTCCTATACCTGTAACCTATATTGTTTTACTATATATGTTTTCTATGTATCACTCAAATATTGTAATGTATTCACCTTATCATTCCCGCTAGCCAGTTGTAATTCGTTTAAAATAAAGATTTTGGAAATGAAAAATAAATCCTGTAACATGATATTACAAAGATCCTCGATTAATACCACTCTGCAGTCCAATGATTCCCTTGTTACCGTTTCCACCCCTTTTAGTTCTCAGTTCAGTAAAATAAAAAATATTAAAAAAACTACCTATACTGAATCAAGATAGTTGTCAATATGTGGCCAGGAGGGGATCATCGCTCAGCAATATATTGTTCCCTAGTATGCTGCCTGATACCCCATATTAAAGATATGTGGTCTCACAGAGAGGTTTCTTTCTTTAAATGTGTTGGCAACACCTGTAATGTCTGCAAACTTTGCCAGAAATAAAAGTTTTAATTTTACATCCTACAATGGTAAAAAAAAAAATATTCGATTAATAATTTTATAAATAGCTAAACGCAGCATATTATTTATTGTAGAGTGCTGTGAATGCAATGTAAAGTACATCAGATACACTATTAGCGGCTGCTCCGGCCCGAAGCTCCGTCTACAGTGACAGGAGGCAAACAGTTGCACACACTGCTCTATGGAAGCCGAATTCAGCCACTCACCCACAGCCGACTTGGGGCCAGGGCCAGGGTCATGCAGGGCTGATTTGCCGGAGCATTACTGCATTTCTGACTTCCTGTTCCTGCTCTCCGCTGAGGCCGGCTCCACTGCTTGTACACACACTTGTTTGAGGGTAAATATACATACTTGGTTCTGTGTGTTTGTGCTTTGTTGTGCTACCTGTGTATGTGGACTGACTATGTGTATATGTATATAAACCTGCCTGTGTCTACGTGGAATCCTGGATATATACAGTATGTGCATCTGTATATATGCTTGCAGGTAATATCTCCCATGGCATGGGATGTATAAACATCAGTCTTTGTGCATCATATGTGATGTATGCAGCATAATATAGTGTGGTGCTGGGTATATATATAGTATATAATGTAAAGTTGTGTGTGTGTATATATAGTGTACAGATGTTTATATATTTTGGTCCTGTGTATTAATTGTGGAATCCACACTATAGTATATACACTGGCACATCTCTACACTGTAGTATATGAACAGCTCCATACTATATTCTCTAACACAGTATATAGTATTAGCTGTGTATATAATAGCTTGCATAATATATATATTAGCTGTAGTACCCGGCATTGCCCGGGATAGTAACTGTCTTTGTCTCTCTGGAGTTCTCCTCTTTAGGTCTCTGTCTGTCTCTTTCCCTGTCTGTCTCTGTCTCAGTCTCTCTCTTTCCCTGTCTGTCTCTGTCTCTCTCTCAGTCTGTCTCTCTTTCCCTGTCTGTCTCAGTCAGTTTGTTTCTTCCCTGTCTGCCTGTCTCTCCACCGATATACAGTTAGGTCCAGAAATATTTGGACAGTGACACAAGTTTTGTTATTTTAGCTGTTTACAAAAATATGTTCAGAAATACAATTATATATATAATATGGGCTGAAAGTGCACACTCCCAGCTGCAATATGAGAGTTTTCACATCCAAATCGGAGAAAGGGTTTAGGAATCATAGCTCTGTAATGCATAGCCTCCTCTTTTTCAAGGGACCAAAAGTAATTAGACAAGGGACTCTAAGGCCTGCAATTAACTCTGAAGGCGTCTCCCTCGTTAACCTGTAATCAATGAACTAGTTAAAAGGTCTGGGGTTGATTACAGGTGTGTGGTTTTGCATTTGGAAGCTGTTGCTGTGACCAGACAACATGCGGTCTAAGGAACTCTCAATTGAGGTGAAGCAGAACATCCTGAGGCTGAAAAAAAAGAAAAAATCCATCAGAGAGATAGCAGACATGCTTGGAGTAGCAAAATCAACAGTCGGGTACATTCTGAGAAAAAAGGAATTGACTGGTGAGCTTGGGAACTCAAAAAGGCCTGGGCGTCCACGGATGACAACCGTGGTGGATGATTGCCGCATACTTTCTTTGGTGAAGAAGAACCCGTTCACAACATCACATCAACTGAAGTCCAGAACACTCTCAGTGAAGTAGGTGTATCTGTCTCTAAGTCAACAGTAAAGAGAAGACTCCATGAAAGTAAATACAAAGGGTTCACATCTAGATGCAAACCATTCATCAATTCCAAAAATAGACAGGCCAGAGTTAAATTTGCTGAAAAACACCTCATGAAGCCAGCTCAGTTCTGGAAAAGTATTCTATGGACAGATGAGACAAAGATCAACCTGTACCAGAATGATGGGAAGAAAAAAGTTTGGAGAAGAAAGGGAACGGCACATGATCCAAGGCACACCACATCCTCTGTAAAACATGGTGGAGGCAACGTGATGGCATGGCTTTCAATGGCACTGGGTCACTTGTGTCTATTGATGACATAACAGCAGATAAAAGCAGCCGGATGAATTCTGAAGTGTACCGGGATATACTTTCAGCCCAGATTCAGCCAAATGCCGCAAAGTTGATCGGACGGCGCTTCATAGTACAGATGGACAATGACCCCAAGCATACAGCCAAAGCTACACAGGAGTTCATGAGTGCAAAAAAGTGGAACATTCTGCAATGGCCAAGTCAATCACCAGATCTTAACCCAATTGAGCATGCATTTCACTTGCTCAAATCCAGACTTAAGACGGAAAGACCCACAAACAAGCAAGACCTGAAGGCTGCGACTGTAAATGCCTGGCAAAGCATTAAGAAGGAGGAAACCCAGCGTTTGGTGATGTCCATGGGTTCCAGACATAAGGCAGTGATTGCCTCCAAAGGATTCGCAACAAAATATTGAAAATAAAATTTTTTTTTTTTGGGTTTGGTTTATTTGTCCAATTACTTTTGACCTCCTAAAATGTGGAGTGTTTGTAAAGAAATGTGTACAATTCCTACAATTTCTATCAGATATTTTTGTTCAAACCTTCAAATTAAATGTTACAATCTGCACTTGAATTCTGTTGTAGAGGTTTCATTTCAAATCCAATGTGGTGGCATGCAGAGCCCAACTCGCGAAAATTGTGTCACTGTCCAAATATTTCTGGACCTAACTGTATTACCTCACATAAAGCTTCTCATACTAAGAATGTCCTTTGGTGCCTATAGCAACCAATCACAGCTCCTATTAATGACCTGCAGCTTCCAGTTATGTTGTTTTTAATGTAAGTGTAGTGGCCCGGTCCAGATTGTGTCTGTTTCTTTAAGTACATTCACTTATATGTAATATTATGCTATATGTTATAAGTAAACCATTTTTCATTTGTTGTGTTCTAGCACCATCTACTGGTGAAAACTGTAAGAATCTGAAGTGTTCATTGGGTGTTATCCTATTGGCTAGTTCTTGGTCACATGGCTCAAAAGGTGGAGCTATTATCCAGCCTCTGTCTGGAAAGAACTTGAATGAGCTGGTTCTGGCTGAGTCTCCTTTGAGGGAAGACTTTATGTGGAGTGTCTCTTCACCACAAGACTCCTGCTAGGCCCGAGGCCTAGAATTTCACCATTTACTGACTTTTACAGCCAATATGCTGAAGGCTTCCTATCATGAATCCCCACTGGCCAGATATACATTGTGCATCTCTTCAGACAGTAGGGCATACTAATTATATACAACATCCTACTGCACGCAGATTGGGGAAGTTTGAGGGTCTCCCACCCCACTGCAATATTAGTGGCTTTCATGCCATTGTCCACGCACCAGCCGTCCGGTCCCCGTAGCACGCTGGGTAACTATCTACATTTGCTTACATGTACTGCACGTGTCTGAACTAGCAGTGAAATTAACCCCAGGACTCCAGGTCTGTACAATCTTATTATATCTACCCTCTAAGCTCAAGAGACTCTGAACCTGCTTCTAAAAGCATACCAGTATTAAATCTGAAGCAAATTGTGCTCTTAAAGCTACAGAACCCTAATTACACTTCAGCATTCAACACAAAGCTGTTTTTGCTGTGGCCTACCCACGAGAGACTGTGAAACATATATTCCGTATTGATTTGCTTTGTTCCTGCTATATTAAAGCAACTGTTATCCCCAAGACAGTGTCTGTGGACTGTCCATCAGCTGTGGATACTGTGTGGGGGGTGGATAGCAGGGAATATCAGAACCTTGTAGACCACCCAGGGAACACGGCCCCTGCAACCCGTGCCTGAACAGTAACTGTGACATATAGAACATTTGAGGTCCTCTGTCCCTGGGCCCTTACAAAGGTCGAATTTGGTGTCACGAACAGGATCATTCCTCTGTGCCTATCTTCTCTTACTGCACTACAAGTCTCAGCATTGCTCATTAACCTCTATCTTACCAGTGAATTCTGCGAAAGACTGTTTTCTGTTTTATGCTGGGATTAACAGCACCTGCACTAGCTCTTCTACTCTCCTGCCTTCCAAGTTACTCAAATAAGTGCAAATCCTCATTCACAGCAGTGCTATATTCAAGAGGGGGAGCCTTCCATCTCAATGACTGTGTTGGTACATAATAGTGCATCCCTTAAAGCTACAGTGTCATCATTATTCTGAAAGAGACAGTACTTGCCTCATCACCAAAATGTCTGAACCTCTTCATAATAACCAGGCCGAGTCTGTTAACTCTGTATCATAATCAGCAGCAGCTAGTGCTCCAGTGGAACGGGCTAATGCCGCCAACCCAGTTCCAGCCCCTGTCATGGCTACCAGCATGCCATTCTTCATTGGAACCTCTAGTCTCCCAAGCTACAGAGGAGATCCTCATACACTTGCTGGGTTCAAAGAAAAGATTATGTACTCTCTTGAGCTTTTCTCACTTTCTCCCCATCAGCAGGTTCAACTTCTCCTGGGACAGCTTGATGGACCAGCTGCTGAGGACGTCCGTTCCTGGCCATCTACCGAGAAAACCAATGTAGAACAGATCCGCACCTGCCTGAGAAAAGAATTTGAACGCCAATCACCCACCGAGGTTCGTCTCAAATTTTACAACCGATGTCAGGGACCAGGTGAGACTCTTAGGGACTACGCACTAGCCCTTAAGTCTGCCTACAGGGCTTTACAGCAAATAGACACTGTAGATCCTGCTGCAGCAGAAAACATAATCACTGACAGATTCATAGAAGGTTTGGACTCCAGGCTAGTACAAAGTCAACTCCGCATGCTAGCAGCACAAAATCCAAACATGACTTTCTTAGGCTTTAAAGCTCTAGCCCTGCGAGTAGTGGGTACTGACTCACCTTGTGCCAGCTATGCTCTTGTGCCTCGTTCCTCAGACCTTGCTGCTGGAATTTCTACTGTATCTCATCTTTCACCTGTTTCCCCTATGCAGGCCACACAGTCTGTGCAAGCCCCTACTCTCAGTCATGCACCTCCTAGCACAGATGCACTTGTCCAAGTCCTTGAATCTGTATGCCAAGCCTTAAAGGAGCTAAAAGGCCAACCCCCTGCATCATGTGAATCATCTGTAAACCGGACATTTTCCCCAGAGCCACGTTCTAGTAGGCTGAGTCCTGATAGGCCTCCTCCTGGAAGGCCTCCATCTGGTAATTGTGTGAACTGTACGTATTGTGAGCGTCTTGGACACTACAAGTATCAATGTTATAAGTTAAACGGGCCACCCCCGAGGCCAAGGGCCGCCCCTTGGGAGGTGAATCCAAGGGCCCAAAGGGACAATCACAATGGACTTCCCGGTTCATCTCCAAATGCCCGTATATAACCATATGGATCGATGGTGTACCTCTAGAAGTTTTAGTGGACACTGGTTCACAAGTCACCACAATTGAGCGACAAGCCTTTGAAAAGATTTGGGACTTTGATCTCCTGAATCCAGTGGGTAAAGCAAAGTTAGACTTAATTGCAAGTAATGGTCAACCTATTTCCCAGCTAGGCTACTGGGAACCCACAATCCAAATTGGTGATCGCAAGTTACCAGGTCAAGGTGTAATTGTTACTGATGCTGAGGGAGATACAACAGCAGTAGTGTTAGGCATGAATGTCATTCGCCATGTGTTTACTGAATTGCTCGCTGCCTTGCATACTTCTCTCCCTTCTGCTTCTCCCCCTTACAGGCAAGCTGTTCAGCGGACTATCAAAGTGCTCTGCGCCCAACAGAAGTTTGCCAACAGTAAAGGTGAGATCTGCCGTGTGCTTATCACCGACGCACGACCAGCTACCCTGTCAGCCAACAGCGAAACTCTAGTCTGGTGTCGAGCTCGAAAAGGAATTGACAACGAGGACTATGTAGCTCTTCTTGACTCTATCCAGATTGAAGGACAGACCCTGGTAAAAGCTGCCAGAAGTATTGTCACCATCTCAAATGGTAGAGTACCAGTACGGCTAATCAACCTAAGTGATGCGCCGCCAGCTTTCCAGAAGGAGGAGAAGGGATCGCGGGGACCGGAGCAACAGCCAGAATAAAATGTCTGAAGAAAGGCAGCTTTCTTTGTCCACATCAAAAGAGGCCTTATATCAAATTCTTGGATTGGAGCAAGGTGCAACTCATGATGAAATTTAGAAACGTTACAGAAAATTGGCTCTCAGGCATCATCCAGACAAAAATCCTGACAATCCCCAAGCAGGTGAAACATTCAAGGAGATCAACAATGCTCATTCAATACTATCCGACATATCTAAGAGGAATATTTATGACGCGTATGGTTCCTTAAAATTGTACGTTGCAGAGCAGTTTGGAGAAGAAAAATTTAACACATATTTCATGCTGTCTAGTTGGTGGGCAAAGAGCTTGTTTGCCATTTGTGGACTCCTCACTGGATGTTACTTTTCCCCTCCTAACCCCCTCTCTTTTTTATATTTGCCAGCTCATGCTTATTTTCATTAGTTTTATGATTCATGGTTCTCGGTTCATTTTTTACTATATATGTTTTTAATAATTTTAATTTTCTATAGCGTTTAAATATGAGCAAATCATACTGGTCCAGTTTAGCCCGTTCCTGTATGTGTGGTCTGAGTCGAACCCATCCCCGCATAATCTCTGAGACGTTGTGGAGGTTTCTTCTCTTTTCTCTTCACTTCTACTTTCACTTACACCCACTTGTTTGCCGTTGGGTCGATGTATCTGGCACTGAGCATGCGTGGTTACTTTTTTTCACAAGCTATTGAACTTGTTTCACCTCTTTAATTGCCGACTCTGAACTGAACATATATGAACTCATTGAGGTATGCGCAATGCACTTTAATCTAGCAAACGCTTCTTTAGACTTATTCTCTGCAGAATATATATGCAATTTGTATGTACAAGTTCTATGTTTCATACCTGTTGAACTTCACATTTAAAAAGTCTTTAGAAAAATGTATTATACTTAAGGTATTTATATAACATATGATGTTTTTGCTAATTTCATGAAATCCATCTGTCACTGGTGATGGTCTAGTGGTTAACACACTTTTCACATTCCTTCAGCCACATCCCCTGACACAAGTATTGAGCTCTAGATAAAGTTATATTTTGCACATTTTTAATTATTTTCCTCGTTTTTGTCCTTATTCATAATATTTTTGTGGGTTTGTAATCTGCATAATGCATGGGCAAATGGTTTCAACATTTATTACTTTAATTTTCGATGAAATGGATGATGTAGTCACGTTTATTTTAAATGTGGAAGATCCCGACAAGTTTTTTTCAATGTGGATGTTTGTTACGTCAGTACAGTGGGATATAATGCTGACTTGTCCATGTTCTCTGTTATAGTCCAACCAGTAAAGGACATTGTTGAAGAGGAGCTTGAGGAAATCTAAAAAAATAGCAAATAAAGTTTATAGCAAATCAAAAGGCACCACATGTCACCAAAGTACACATAAATCTATAGATACTAAAACGTGCTGCAGGCGACCGCAATGCTTGGGAGTACGAGGGCAGTTTTGCGGACTTTGCCTAAATAATCGCTACGGCGAGGAAATGAAGGCTGCATTGATTAATCTAAACTGGATCTGTCCACCTTGCAGAAAAATATGCAACTGCAGTACCTGCAGACGTAAACAAGCAAAACTTCCCACAGGCGTGTTGGTACCCGAAGCCAAGAATAATAATAATTTTATTCATTTATATAGCGCTATTAATTCCACAGCGCTTTACATACATTGGCAATCCCCATTGGGGCTCGCAATCTACAGTCCCTATTTGTATGTCTTTGGAGTGTGGGAGAAAACCAGTGTACCCGGAGGAAACCCACGCAAACACGGGGAGAACATACAAACTCCTTGTATATGTTGTCCTTGGTGGGATTTGAACCCAGGACCCCAGCGCTGGCATTTTGTTTGTTTTTTCTCGCTCCACCGTGTACCAATCAGATTAATTGATTTTATGGTTTGATAGATCTGGGATTTCTGAACGCAGCGATAACAAATGTGTAATTTTTTTTTTAACTTATTTTCAATGGGGAAAAAAAGGGATGATTTTTAACTTTTAGGTTTTTTCATTTTCATTTTATTTGCATTTTTTACTGAATTTACTAGTTCCTTTAGGGAACTTTTTCCCTGCAGTGTCCGATCACTTCTGATCAGAGCGAAGCTTCAGCCTCATCATCAGCACCGCTCTGTACAGCAGAAACGCTGATCTTCTGAGTGCCGGCGTTTATGTCACAGGAGAGCAAATGGAGGTGGCAAACAGGAGCCTGCATTAAAGGGACAGCCCTGGCCAAGGATGTATATATTATGTCCATGAAGGGGTTAAAAAGTGAATTTTTCACACTTTTTCCTATTATGACTATTGCGCTATTCCCTATGTGAGGTTTTGATGTAAAATCATTTTCTCGTCTTTTGACCTCATTTATACGGATTCTGATGATTTTCGGACCCTCTTTTGCGCTTTGTGCGGTATTTTTCGCTCATCCCCATTATTGCGGTTATTTATAATTATTGCGGTATTTTTCGGGTTCGGTTTCGTCACTTTTGTGCTTCTGTTGCTGCGGATGTTCCCCCTTTGATGTAATTACACAGGATTTAATTTTTGGATTATTTTGCACATTTTCCTCAGTATTTTCTCTCTGATGATTTCTCTATTTCTGCGGTTCAGTCACTTTTTTTTCTGCATTTTCTGCTTTTGTTTATTTTCGGATTTTTTGCCCTCTGTGCGGCATTTTCTTTTTCCTTCCTATTTATAATTGCACATGTAATAGTGAGGGATTGTGTAACATTAATGGTGATTCTGAGCATTGCCGCCATGCTCCAGTCCTAATCTACCAATACTGCCATCATTACTATCTATAGAGGCCTCATCCGCTGCTCTGAGTGATCGTCTCTGCAGTAACCATCTTGTGTGAGGTGATTTTACCTCATGAAGTCACTAAACCCTGCACCATATTCACACTGGCGCCTTTACACCGAGCTGCGCCGTCTGCCCTATATCTATATCCAGCCTCTTTTCCCTGTCTCTAGCCTCTTTTCCCTGTATCTAGCCTCTTTTCCCTGTATCTAGCCTCTTTTCCCTGTATCTAGCCGCTTTTCCCTGTGTAATCGCCCCATAGACTGGTTATGGCCGCGCTATAGACACAGCACAGAGCTCATTGTCACTGCTCTCTGCCTCACTGTGCGATAATAATGGCACAGTCTACCCTATATCTAGCCTCTTTTCCCTGTGTAATCGCCCCATAGACTGGTTATGGCCGCGCTATAGACACAGCACAGAGCTCATTGTCACTGCTCTCTGCTGTACTGTGTGATAATAATGGCGCCGTCTTCCTCGCCGCGCTCCTTTTATAGTATCCGTGGACAGAGCGCCGACACTGAGCAGATCACTAGCGACACCTAGTGGTGGGAGGACGGGATGGTGGATAAAACTTCACAGGACCTTCCCTGACGTCAGCCCATGTGACCAGATTCCTTTGTGGACGCTGTTTTCCTGTTTATACAAGACCTTCTGTGACGTCATGCTCATGTGACTTACCAGCTTCCTGTGAGATCGCTGCAGCAGGACCTTCGGTGACGTCACGCTCGTGTAAAGTCTTGTCTGGAAAACAAAGATTGTGTAATGAAAGCTCTGTGATCGCTGAGAGCAGAGAGAGGTGGATGTAGCAGAGCTGGAGAGAGGTGGATGTAGCAGAGCTGGAGAGAGGTGGATGTAGCAGAGCTGGAGAGAGGTGGGTGTAGCAGAGCTGGAGAGAGGTGGATGTAGCAGAGCTGGAGAGAGGTGGATGTAGCAGAGCTGGAGAGAGGAGGATGTAGCAGAGCTGGAGAGAGGAGGATGTAGCAGAGCTGGAGAGAGGTGGATGTAGCAGAGCTGGAGAGAGGTGGATGTAGCAGAGCTGGAGAGAGGTGGATGTAGCAGAGCTGGAGAGAGGAGGATGTAGCAGAGCTGGAGAGAGGAGGATGTAGCAGAGCTGGAGAGAGGTGGATGTAGCAGAGCTGGAGAGAGGTGGATGTAGCAGAGCTGGAGAGAGGTTGATATAGCAGAGCTTGAGAGAGGTGGATGTAGCAGAGCTGGAGAGAGGTGGATGTAGCAGAGCTGGAGAGGTGGATGTAGCAGAGCTGGAGAGGTGGATGTAGCAGAGCTGGAGAGAGGTGGATGTAGCAGAGCTGGAGACAGGTGGATGTAACAGAGCAGAGAGAGGTGGATGTAGCAGAGCTTGAGAGAGGTGCATGTAGCAGAGCTGGAGAGAGGTGTATGTAGGAGATCTGGAGAGAGGTGAATGTAGCAGAGCTGGAGAGAGGTGGATGTAGGAGATCTGGAGAGAGGTGGATGTAGCAGAGCTGGAGAGAGGTGAATGTAGCAGAGCTGGAGAGAGGTGGATGTAGCAGAGCTGGAGAGAGGTGGATGTAGCAGAGCTGGAGAGAGGTGGATGTAGCAGAGCTGGAGAGAGGTGGATGTAGCAGAGCTGGAGAGAGGTGGATGTAGCAGAGCTGGAGAGAGGTTGATATAGCAGAGCTTGAGAGAGGTGGATGTAGCAGAGCTGGAGAGAGGTGGATGTAGCAGAGCTGGAGAGAGGTGGATGTAGCAGAGCTGGAGAGAGGTGGATGTAGCAGAGCTGGAGAGAGGTTGATATAGCAGAGCTGGAGAGAGGAGGATGTAGCAGAGCTGGAGAGAGGTGGATGTAGCAGAGCTGGAGAGAGGTGGATGTAGCAGAGCTGGAGAGAGGTTGATATAGCAGAGCTTGAGAGAGGTGGATGTAGCAGAGCTGGAGAGAGGTGGATGTAGCAGAGCTGGAGAGGTGGATGTAGCAGAGCTGTAGAGGTGGATGTAGCAGAGCTGGAGAGAGGTGGATGTAGCAGAGCTGGAGAGGTGGATGTAGCAGAGCTGGAGAGAGGTGGATGTAGCAGAGCTGGAGACAGGTGGATGTAACAGAGCAGAGAGAGGTGGATGTAGCAGAGCTTGAGAGAGGTGCATGTAGCAGAGCTGGAGAGAGGTGTATGTAGGAGATCTGGAGAGGTGAATGTAGCAGAGCTGGAGAGAGGTGGATGTAGGAGATCTGGAGAGAGGTGGATGTAGCAGAGCTGGAGAGAGGTGAATGTAGCAGAGCTGGAGAGAGGTGGATGTAGCAGAGCTGGAGAGAGGTGGATGTAGCAGAGCTGGAGAGAGGTGGATGTAGCAGAGCTGGAGAGAGGTGGATGTAGCAGAGCTGGAGAGAGGTGGATGTAGCAGAGCTGGAGAGAGTTGGATGTAGCAGAGCTGGAGAGAGGTGGATGTAGGAGATCTGGAGAGAGGTGGATGTAGCAGAGCTGGAGAGAGGTGAATGTAGCAGAGCTGGAGAGAGGGGGATGTAGGAGAGCTGGAGAGAGGTGGATGTAGCAGAGCTGGAGACAGGTGGATGTAGCAGAGCTGGAGAGAGGTGGATGTAGCAGAGCTGGAGAGAGGTGGATGTAGCAGAGCTGGAGAGAGGTGGATGTAGCAGAGCTGGAGAGAGGTGGATGTAGCAGAGCTGGAGAGAGTTGGATGTAGCAGAGCTGGAGAGAGTTGGATGTAGCAGAGCTGGAGAGAGGTGGATGTAGCAGAGCTGGAGAGAGGTGGATGTAGCAGAGCTGGAGAGAGGGGGATGTAGCAGAGCTGGAGAGAGTTGGATGTAGCAGAGCTGGAGAGAGGTGGATGTAGCAGAGCTGGAGAGAGGTGGATGTAGCAGAGCTGGAGAGAGGTGGATGTAGCAGAGCTGGAGAGAGGAGGATGTAGCAGAGCTGGAGAGAGGGGGATGTAGCAGAGCTGGAGAGAGGTGGATGTAGCAGAGCTGGAGAGAGGTGGGTGTAGCAGAGCTGGAGAGAGGTGGATGTAGCACAGCTGGAGAGAGTATATAGTTTTAGTGTTCAATATTTAGAATTATATAATGTTTGTATTTTGATATTTGCTCTCGTGGAAGTGATTTTTAGTTTTCTGTGTCTGTAGCTGATCGATTAATTTTTACTTTTTAGGAAATTACAAAAATGTCTTTTACCACAAATTTACTTCAGTGATTTTTTTATACATTTTTTTGGAGGGATTTTGTGCAAATAAAAAAATCATGAATTCTTGTGTCATTTTGAAGAATTTGGGTCAATACAAAAAAAGTCACTGCACATCACAAGACAAAAGAGGCGACTTAAAAATAAAACAAAAACCCAAAAGTGATGAACCGGACCCAAATTCTATTGGAAAGTTCCTGAACTTTTCAATTTACAACAGTCGAGCTTTATTGACATTGTTCAGTGCTGACATTAACCCTGTCCTTTCTGTTTATACTTTATTATATATATATATATATTTATCCGCTGCTCTAAAGCAAAAACCCTCCATGATCGCGCGGTGGTGAAGGTCAGTACAGTATGGCCACCTTCAGCACCGGGGAGAGGAAGCGCCGGCCGCACAGAGACCGCACGTCCACCGAGATGAGCCTGCACCTGAAGCAGACGTTCGAGGCCGCCATCCTCACCCCGCTGTACCCGCAATCCCAGATCCATATCTATGTGCAGGCGAGTACGGGCGCTGCGCGGGGCCTCCGACAAATGTCCCAACGCTTGTGCCCCAAGCTGCAGATGGTACAAACGATCGCACATTGCTTAGAGGGAGTAAAGAAAAATCGTCTTCTTTTTCCTACTGAAAAATAAAAAAGAGTGTAGATAAATAAATAAACCTATCCGGTGTCGCCGCATCCGAAAAGGTTCAGTTTATCTAAATCTAAAATTATTTAACCCATAGTGTAAAATGCCGTGAAGGTAAAAAATCGTCACAGCCGCAGAATTTTCACTTTGTTATTTTTTTGGTCACTGCTCTCCCACCAACAAAAAAAAATATCTATATACTAGCTGTAGTACCCGGCGTTGCCCGGGATAATAACTGTCTCTGTCTCTCTCCCAGTCTCTGTCTGTTTGTGTCTGTCTCTGACTGTCTGTCTCTCCGTGTCTCTCCGTGTCTGTCTGTTTCTGTCTCTGTCTGTTTCTGTCTCTCCGTGTTTGTCTGTTTCTGTCTCTCCGTGTCTGTCTGTTTCTCTCTGTCTCTGTGTGTCTGTCTGTATCCATGTGTCTCTGACTGTCTGTCTCTCCGTGCCTGTCTGTTTCTCTCTGTCTCTGTGTGTCTGTCTGTATCCATGTGTCTCTGACTGTCTGTCTCTCCGTGTCTGTCTGTTTCTGTCTCTCCGTGTCTGTCTGTTTCTGTCTCTCCGTGTCTGTCTGTCTGTTTCTGTCTCTCCGTGTCTGTCTGTTTCTGTCTCTTTCCGTGTCTGTCTGTTTCTCTCTGTCTCTGTGTGTCTGTCTGTATCCATGTGTCTCTGTTTCTCTGTCTGTCTTTCAATATTTATCTCTCTGTGTCTGTCTCTTTCCCTGTCTCTCTCTGTCTGCCTCTGTCTCTTTGATTGCCTGTCTCTCTCTGTCTGTTTCTGTCTCTTTTCCTTTCACTGTTTGCCTCTTACTCTGTCTATGTCTGTCTGTCTCTTTCTTTTCTGTCCCTCTCTATCCGTCTCTTTCCCTGTCTGTCTCTGTCCGCCTCTGTCTCTTTGACTGTCTGTCTTTCTCTCTTTGTCTCTGTCTATCTCCCTTTCCCTGTCTGCCTCTTACTCTGTCTGTGCCTATGTCTCCTTCTGTCTCTCTCTTTTTCTCCACCGACATTTTATTACCTCACACATAAGCTTCTTATAGTAAGAATTTATTTTGTTCCTATAGCAACCAATCACAGCTCATATTAATAAGCTGTAGCTCCTCTCTCCTTTGACTTTAATGGAGACAGGTGTTTTGGAGAGTAACTGTAAAGCGCGGGGTTACATTTTCTTGTCAAAACATAGTCTTGACACTCCCTGATTCACATGAGGAGCCTGCAAAATTTCGTGATTGTAAATGCGACAATGCGAATTCCTTTAGCGGACATACACACATACATACAAAGCTGAGTGTGTGTGTATGTCCACTAAAGGAATCTGCACCGTCGCATTTACAATCACCAAATTTTGCACAGACGCCTCGTGACCCAGGGAATGTCGTAGACTGTTTTGACAGGCAAATTTAACCCCATGCTTTACAGTTACTCTCCAAATAACATGCCTCCATTAAAGTGAATGGAGCTTTGAACTTCAGTTTATTAATAGCAGCTGTGATTGGTTGCTATAGGAACAAAATAAATTCTTACTATAAGAAGCTTATGTGTGAGGTAATAAAATGTCGGTGGAGAAACAGAGAGAGACATAGTATAAAAAGCTTATGTGTGAGGTAATATGATGTTGGTGGGGAGACGGATAGAGAGAGAGACAGAAAGAGACAGACAGGAAAAGACAGAGAGATACAGACAGACGGGGAAAGAGACAGATGGGGAAAGAGACAGGGAGAGAGACAGACAAAGACAGATGGGGAAAGATACAGACCTTGATTGAGACAGACGGGGAAAGAGACAGACAAGGAATGAGACAGGCAGACAGGGAAAGAGACATACCTGGAAAGAGACAGACAAAGAGACAGACGGGGAAAGAGACAAACATTGAAAGAGATATACCTGGAAAGAGACAAACATTGAAAGAGACACACCAGGAAAGAGACAGACAGGGAAAGAGACAGACGTGGAAAGAGACAAATGGGGCAAGAGACAGACAGACACAGACATATTATTATTATTATTTATTATTATTATTATTTATTTATAGAGCACCATTAATTCCATGGTGCTGTACATGAGAAGGGGGTTACATACAAAATACGTATACAAGTTACAGTAGACAGACTAGTACAGAGGGAAGAGGGCCCTACCCTTGCGGGCTTACATTCTATAGGATTATGGGGAGGAGACAATAGGTGGGGTGTAGGTCAGGCGGCAGCTCCGCACGGTGGTCGGGCGGCAGCTCCGCACGGTGGTCGGGCGGCAGCTCCGCACGGTGGTCGGGCGGCAGCTCCGCACGGTGGTCGGGCGGCAGCTCCGCACGGTGGTCGGGCGGCAGCTCCGCACGGTGGTCGGGCGGCAGCTCCGCACGGTGGTCGGGCGGCAGCGAGTTCATTGTAGATTGTAGGCATTTCGGAACAGGTGCGTTTTCAGGTTCCGTTTGAAGTTTGCAAGGGTAGGGGATAGTCTGACGTGTTGAGGCAGCGAGTTCCAGGAGACTGGGGATGCTCGGGAGAAGTCTTGGAGTCGGTTGTGTGAGGAGCGAATGAGAGAGGAGGAGAGGAGGAGATCTTGGGAGGACCGGAGGTGACGTGTTGGAGTGTAGTGGGAGAGTAGTTCGGAGATGTACGGAGGGGAAAGATTATGCACAGCTTTGTAGGTCAGTGTTAGAAGTTTGAATTGGATACGGTGGAAGATTGGAAGCCAGTGGAGGGACATGCAGAGAGGAGAAGCGGGGTGGTATTGAGGAGAGAGGTGGATAAGTCGGGCAGCAGAGTTAAGGATGGACTGGAGAGGGGCAAGCGTGTTGGCAGGGAGGCCACAGAGGAGGATGTTACAGTAGTCGAGGCGGGAGATTATGAGGGCATGCACTAGCATTTTAGTTGATTGCAAATTGAGGAAAGGGCGGATAGACATAGAGACAGAGATAGAGAGACAGAGAGAAATACAGATAGATTGACACAAAGACAGACAGAGAAATGGAAACAGAGACATAGACACAGACAGACAAGGAGCGATATAGACAGACAGCGACACAAAGACAGACTGGGAGAGAGACAGTTACTATCCCGGGCAACGCCCGGGTACTACAGCTAGTATATATATATATTACAGTAGACAATAATAAGCGCTGAAAATGTTGCACAAATAGTACAGAGTGATATCAATGAAAACTTGAGTTTGGCGCTCAAGAAACAAACCCTAGACAGCTCCATCACCGGAGAATAAGAAATGACAGATCTCAGAGAATGCTGACACAAATTACATTTTGTTACATCTTTCTATTTATCATTTTTATTTTGTTTTTCTTTACCTCTAGACGATAAATGATGACACCAATCCGGTATTGGTCGTACTCACATTGACCTGTAGAGTCCGGTCTCCTGTAGATTTTTACTGCACTGAAAACGCTGAAAAACCAAAACTCTAATAACAATGGTGGTTTGTTTGTTTTTCTTCTATGTCAGTGCATTTTATGGTAAAATAAATGGAAAAACTATAATTTGACCCACAAAAGAGAACGAGCCCCATACGGCAATGTGGATGGAAAAAATAAAAAGTCCTGGCTCTCAGAAGAAGGAGACTAAAAACATCAATAGCACAAAAATGTTGTCAGCCATCTGAGACTGAGGACGGCCGTGTAGGATCATCACAGGTGGTAATATAATTATATATTTTATATTTTACCCCTTTTTAGATCCTTCAGGCAGACGGTGACAATTACTGCACTAATGTGAACGATGGCGGTAATCGACGCCAGCATCCCCATTCGGGACTACATGTGCACCAGCTTCATTGAGGACACACCGCTGTCTGATTTCGGCGGGGGGGAGGGGGGGCAGTTGTCTTTTGCTTTGTTATCCAAGTCTGAGCAGATCGCGTTACTGGAGATGAACTCGCGGCTGCATGAGGATCACCTGGAGCGAGTGATGGACACGGCTAGCAAAGCGAGTAAGGACGTGTACGCGGTGCTGGAGTCGGTGGTGCACAACCATCTACAGGAGGTCTCCGCGCTGCTCGGAGATTGGGTGGACAGAGTAGATGAAGACTCTGGAGGATAATCGTGTAGAGAGGAGATCTCAAAACCTGCGTGAGCTCAGCAGAGGAGGGTGGACTGGGGGCAGGAGGCGGCAGACAGCTATATTTTTTTATGTCTAATAAATTAGAAGTTGTATGCAGTTTTTTTTGTTGTTTTTTTTTCTTTTTAAAAACGCACAGTCCTCGAAATTCAGTGGAAAAAAAAGGAAAGCTGGGTTATTATGAACCGCCTTTCTCCTATCGGGGGTCATTGCCCACTACAGCCGCCTTTAACTCCTCTGTCATGGGTCATTGCTATGTCCGCCTTTCCTCCTGGCTGAGGTCATCGCCTGCTACCACAGCCTTTCCCTGTCCTGTCAGGGGTCATCACCCACTGTGAATGCCTTTCCCTCTCCTGTCGGTGGTCATCACTCGCTACGGTTGCATTTTCTTCTCCTATCGAGGGTCCTCGCTCACTATGGTGACTTTACCTTTTTCTGTTGGAGGGTCTTCACCTGCTACAGCAGCCTTTCCCTCTCCTATTGGGGATCATCACTTGCTAAGACCGCCTTTCACTCTCCTGTCGGTGGTTATCGTCCACTACAATCGCCGTTTCTTTTCCCTTCGGAGGTCTTCACTCACTATAGCCGCCTCTCACTCTCCTGTCGGGAGCCATCACCTACTACAACCTCCTTTCCCTCTTTTGTCGGGGGTCATCGAACACAACAGCACCTTGACTTTGTTCTGTTGGGGGTTATCACCCGCTATGGCTACCTTTCCTTCTATCAGGGGTCATGGCTCGCTACGGCTGCCTTTCCTTCTGCTTCGCTGTATCAATGCATATTTTTGCCATAAGATGCAAATTTATTGCAGAAATATCTGCAACCAAATAACATACAGACATAGCCTACTCCGGTAATCCAGCATTGAGTTAAGTGAGAATCACCTGAGGTCACAGCTGGGGATTCCACGGTACCCCAGCTGTGACCTTAGGTGAACTGACCCGAGGGAACCTCATTGAACTCAGCGACCTCACCTCAGCTGAAGTAATTGAGCTCCATTCCGATTATTGGATTAGGTAGTGTAAGCACACTGAGTATTTGGGTTGCATACATTTCAGCACCAAATCTGCATCTCTTGACAAAGAAATGCATCAAACTGCATCACGTTTTTGGTGCAGGTTTTTTTCACAAGTAGATGCAGTTTTCGTGCAGACATGTCTGCAACCAAATTCTCAACGTGTGGACACAGCCTAATCTGGCATTGACTTAAGTGATTTCATCTGAGGTGAGGCCAATAAGTTCACTTTAGGTCAGTTCACCTGAGGTCACAGCTGGGATACTATTGGCACCCCAGCTGTGACGTCAGGTGAACTTATTGAACTCAATGCCGGATTGGGCAAAATGTGCACATTGAGTATTTAGTTGCAGATATTTCTGCATCGAATCTGCATCTCCTGGCAAAAAAAAAACACATCAAAACCACATGCTTTATTAATGTGGTTTTGGTGCATTTTTATACTAGGCTATGCAGATTTGGTGCAGAAATGTCTGCAGCCAAATACTCCTTATACGGACAAAGCCTGATCTTGTAATCTGGCATTGCCTTCAATGAGTTCATTTGAGGTGAGGTCACTGAGTTCACCTCAGGTCAGTTCACATCAGGTCACAGCTGAGGTACCGTGGAAAACTCCAGCTGTGAACTCAGTGAAGTCACCGCTCATAGCTGCAGCTCCGTCAGTGTTTTCCTAATGCCGCGGTGCTCAGTCACGTTTTCTAATGTGACCGCGAACTGTGACCTCAGATGTAGCAGAGCTGGGAGCGTTGTGGGACTTTGTGTATATTACTATTATTACAAAAATATATCCGGCACACCACAATGCAAGAGAGGAATCTTAGGTTTGGTTTGAAAAAAATGTTGATTTATTGTGTATATACAAAAAAGTCCGTCCAACGTTTCGATCCAAAAGGATCTTTCACAGGGACAATGGGACTAGTGTGAGAAAAAGAAAAAACATACATAAAATTAAAAACAAAAACAGTATCAGTGATACACTGTTGTGATTACATGATCAGACAAGACATAAATATAAAGAAAATGGCAGAAACTGCAGAGACAAAAGAAACAATCAGAACGCTTAAATCCATTAATTTCATAGGCACCAATAGATGAAACATGGAAATCTCCATTAAGATATAAGGTAAATGACAATCTGTTGAGACATGAAAGAGACCATTAGAGGAGTGACCATACATGATAATAAGAGACGTACCTAGAAGTATACAAGGATTGTCAAATCGTATCAGTACAAGTAATGATGGTCATCAAAGTATATCAGAAGAATGTGTAAGCGGTCTATGAAAAAGGTAAACAAGGAGATCAAGTTATAATTTGAACAAAAAAGTCTGATTACACAAGTCAGAAGGGAAAGGGGACATACCTCAGTAATTATACTTAGTGATCAAGTGCTAAGGGAGTGTTCATCAAGGACGTGTTGTGGTGTCGTGCATGACAGGGAGGAGTCCTAAAAGGGATAAATCGAGGAAGAAAGGTGAAGGATAATTCTATGGTCCTCATTTATAAAAGAAACGTAATGTCAATATTATAGAGTGCAACAGGAACCTGTATGTATCAACCTACCGGATCAGTGGTACTTATTAGTGTTAGTAACACAATGTCGGATGGGAGACCCGATCATGTCACAGAGGAGTCACACTAATGCAATTCTTGATGTAACGTGATCTGTATAAGTAATGAATTGTAGAATGTAAGTAATAGAAAAGAGGACAAGAGGAAAGAAGGGAAAGAAGAAATCAAGATAAGGTAATCATACCAGAGAGAGAGGAATCTCACTAATAGATGGGGCATTAATATTAGACGTGGAGTGGGTCTCTGAGGGTCACTAAGATTGGAAAAAAAGGGAACAAGATATGAAACATGACCATGTACGCTAATAAAATTTACAGATAAGAATAATTACGGGTAGGTAATTATATATGTACCTGTTTCGTACGTATCGCTGAGTGTATGCCTGGTCTGTAAATTAGGGTTTATTGGAAAAACGTATAGGAGTTCCCTGCAGGTGAGAGGTCCAGTTTGTCTAAGAGAAATACCCCTATAGCGAACAGTGCAGGATTTCTGGATTAAAAAAATAAAGAAAAAAGAAAAAGGACCTATAGTAACTATACACTTATCCCACATGATGCATATAGGCCAGTCAAATAGAAGAGGGATATATAGTAGAGGGATAAATAGTGATGTACCTTCCAGGGAGGAGGAATGGCAGTACTGCCAGCTGAGGTTAGGTGAGAGGAAGCCTGCAACTAGAGGTAGTAAAATTGTAAATAATTAACAAGAAAGCAAAAAAGTATGGAATAGTATGAATGGACCATAGAGGTGCCATTCATGTAGTACCTGCGTTGGTGGGGATGTGGGTCTCCAGTGATGGCGTCAGCACGGTGTGTGCATAACTGAGGGCTCTTTATATGTGTCTGTGCCGAACGCTGCGTCCACTTCCTGTATCGGAGTGGAACGCACGCATGCGCATAGGTCTCATAACCCGCGCATGCGCAGAGCGAGTGTGGAGCTCTGTTTGTTTCTGAATGAAAGGAGGTGTAGCGTTGTGGTGATATGATTGGTGCTCGTGATCAGCTGCCAGGAGGAGTGAATGGATGATGTAGGTGAATAACGTCAGGGGCTGTGTAGACAATATAATGTGTATGTGTGAAGCAAAGATCGTACTGTGCAGATAGATCATATAAATATGAAAAGAGCAAAAGGAGAGAAACGTGAAATTTGTGCAGGGACACATGAAGTTATAATGAGAAAGTAGTGTGAATGTAAGAAAGTATGAGAGGAACAAACGTGAAAATGAAGAGAAAGAGAAGGAAAAGAAGGTAATGTGAGTAACAAGGAAATTGTGTGAGTGTGTGGCACGTGTAGAATAATGTGCTACTAGCTGTGCAGTGTTGGTGTATAGTGGCTATACGTGGGAGAAGATAGCTATAGTGGGACATGTATGATAAAGAAAATAGAATAAAATATAGATAAATAAGGTGAATAAATCAAATGGGTAAACAAGAGAAATAAAGATAGAAAATTAAGTAAAAAATAAGAAAAAGAACAAGAACAAGTGGATTCCTAATACAAACCTATATAGTGCTGACAGATGGAAGTGAGGTACGTGACTACTGTGGTGAGAAGTGAGTCGTAATGAAGTGCATCAAAGAAATTCACGTGGCTAAGGGAACCTGGAAGGTAAATAAAAGCACAATTAGACAAGGTAATCAGACATTATGTATGTATTGGGTCAAAAAGATTACATGAAATAAAAAATAAAAAATCAAATATAGAAAATAAAATATAAAGAAAACGGGGGACACAAAAAGGGGTAAAGAAAAGGGACTCCTTGCATGCTGGAATGACGTAAACTATACTAATGAGGTACAGGAATCAGGCCTGTACCTCGTATTCTCGATTGAGGCCCTTTGGTTCTAATGTACCCAGAGTGTATATCCAAAAAGACTCCCTTTCCTTAAGTGTCTTAATTCTGTCGCCACCTCTACGTATTGGTGGAACATGTTCAATGACTTGGAATCTGAGTTGGGACACTGTATGGTTGTGTGTCACAAAATGATATGGAACGGGTAATAGGATTTGTTTACACCGTATGGTGGACTTATGCTTACTAATACGGTCTCGGATATGTTGGGTAGTCTCCCCAACATATCCGAGACCGCAAGGACATTTAATAAGGTAGATGACATAAGACGAGTCGCATGTGAAGAAACCTCTGATGGGATAATTTTTACCTGTATGTGGATGTGTAAACATGCTACCCCGAGTGAGGTTATTGCATTGAAAGCAATGTAAGCATGGAAAATTTCCATCTTTTGGAGTCCCAAGGAAGGTCTGCCGTGATTCAGCGTGTGCAGACTCTATGTCGGCTTTAACGAGGTTGTCCCTCAGATTCTTAGGTCTTTTGTGACAGAATAAAGGTAAGGCTGAAAATTCAGTAATGGAGGGGTAAGCTGTTTGAAGGAGGGACCAATGTTTGGAAATTATGCCCTTGAAAAGAGGTGAAAACGGATGGTATGTTTGAACACAGGTGATACGTGGGTTGTTGTCCTGACTGGATCGTGGTTTCTGTACGAAATTGTGGGCAATTTTACTTGGGTAGCCTCTGGAAACAAACTTGTCTCCCATTTCTTGCAGTCGAGTTTGGCGCTGCAAGGGATCGGAGACAATACGTTCAATTCTCTTAAATTGGGAGAATGGCAATGCTTTCTTTGTGTGAGAAGGGTGGCAGCTTGAAAAATGCAGAAGACTATTTCTATCTGTTGGCTTCACGAAAAGATCTGTACTGATTATACCGTTGGGAGATAGAAGAACCATGGTATCTAAGAAATTAATTTGTTTTGAATCACTGTGGATCGTGAACGTAAGCCCTGGTCTATAGGAGTTGATGTCCTGGTAGAATTCATTCAGGGAGTCTAGGTTACCATGCCATACGACAAATATGTCGTCTATATATCTTTTCCACATTAAAGTGTGATGTACCCACCGAGGATGATCATAAATGTATACTGCCTCGAAATGCGCCATATAAATATTGGCGTACGGTGGTGCCATATTTGATCCCATGGCTGTACCCCTTTGTTGTAAGTAAAATTGATCTTCAAACAAAAAGTAATTGTGACCTAGGACCAGATGTAACAAGTCCATGCAGAAAGACTGCTGGGATGGTGTTAGTGTCTTATGTAAATCGAGAAACCAGTCTACGGCACGAATACCATCACTGTGCTCGATGCTCGTATACAGACTGTTTACATCAAAAGTTATGAGTAGACAATCAGGTGGAAGCGTGCCCAATTGTGTCACTTGCGTCAGAAAGTCAGAAGTGTCCTTTAGGTATGACGGAATTCTGGGTATGAGAGGCATGAGAATCTTATCGATGGTAATTGCAAGTGGAGAGAGTATTGACTCTGTGGAAGCCACTATAGGTCGCCCCGGGGGAGACTGGAGATTCTTGTGAATTTTTGGTAGGATATAGAAGACCGGTGTTATGGGGTTTGGTTTTACGAGAAATTCTGCTAATTTAGTGTCAATAGTGCCAAGGTGTAAATGGTAATCGACTTTGTCCTTAATTAAGTTTTGGATCTGGGGCGTGGGGTCCCGGGAGATGGGCAAGTATGTGGATCTATCTCCCAATTGTCTATGTATCTCAGCTAGATAGTAAGTCTTGTCAAGTACTACGATGGAACCTCCTTTGTCAGCAGGTTTGATTACAATTTTTTTATTATTTTTGAGATCATGGATGGCCCTGTTTTCCTCAGCTGTCGTGTTGTGTTTAATTTTATATTCACCACTCTTGATATTTCTAAGTGTTTTATTAATATCATGAGTGACCAGTGAAATATAAGTTTCAACCGGGTGGTAGGTCTTGGGAGGGTTGAAAGTGCTGGATAGCCTTAGATTAAGGTCACGCAAGGATAGGGTGCCAGAATTGTCATCCTCTCTGGTGCGTGAACTAGAGTCATCCTGGGCTGAGAAATGGGCCTTGAGTCTCAATGTCCTGAAAAAGCGTCTCATTTCTTGATCTAACTGAAATGGGTTAAAGGCTGGAGTAGGACAGAACGACAAGCCTTTCTGTAGGATTTGAGATTCTAAGTGTGTCAAATTGTGGGAGGAAATATTATAGACTAAATTGGTCCTACCTGGGATCTCGTTTGTATGCGATAGGATGAGTTTGGCCTTCCTCTTACTCCTCCTTGTCTTCCGCCTGGATGTTGTCGTGTATCTAAAATACGAGAAGAATTGGAAGAATAGGACTCGCTATCGGAGCTCGATGAGGCTGAATATCTGTTATAATTGGGAAGACGCGTAGAGTTAAAGTCCATAAAGCGCCAGCGGTAAACTCGATCTTTGGCGTAGTCTTCTTGATCTCTTATAAACTTCAGTCTTTTCCTGTCCTGCAGAGTCTTCTGGAATCCTGCAATTGTTTCCCTCGTCTTCAATTTCAGCTTATCCCATTCCGTGGTAGACAGGGTATTGGAAAGTTGATCTTCTATGGAGTGTATTTTTGGTGTCAGTTCAGTAATTTCTTTTTGGAGATATTCTATGGTGAGAACAATAATGTCCATAGAACATTTATTTAGAATACTTTCGTATTTTGTGCAGTACTCTGGGTTATCCGAGAAAACCGTGGGGCGTAACGAAACTCGTAGGCCTCTGGGAATTCTTTGGGCTTTGTAGTATTCCGCAAGGGTTCCACAATGTAGCTCTAGGGCTGTTTGTTTTCTCAGCTCCTTTTCATAGTCCCGACTACGTAGTTCCTCTGATGGTACTGTTAAGAAGGAAACTGGTACTGTTACCTTGGAGAGGATGTTGGTCACTTGATCTTGATCATAGGAGAAGGTTGGGAGAGACATTCGTACAAAAATTATATATGGAGTAGAGGAGCTCAGGAAAAAATGATCAATATTATTGAGATAGACCTGGCTCACTCAATGTGGGGGTGCTCTGGAATAATGAGTCCAGTATTACAAAAATATATCCGGCACACCACAATGCAAGAGAGGAATCTTAGGTTTGGTTTGAAAAAAATGTTGATTTATTGTGTATATACAAAAAAGTCCGTCCAACGTTTCGATCCAAAAGGATCTTTCACAGGGACAATGGGACTAGTGTGAGAAAAAGAAAAAACATACATAAAATTGAAAACAAAAACAGTATCAGTGATACACTGTTGTGATTACATGATCAGACAAGACATAAATATAAAGAAAATGGCAGAAACTGCAGAGACAAACAATCAGAACGCTTAAATCCATTAATTTCATAGGCACCAATAGATGAAACATGGAAATCTCCATTAAGATATAAGGTAAATGACAATCTGTTGAGACATGAAAGAGACCATTAGAGGAGACCTGCAAGGATGTTTTAGGGGTTAATAAATATTAGAAAGGATTTTTTGAAAAAAAAAAAAAAGAATTTTTCTCTGTTTTGTGTTTATTTCTTTTTACTTACATGATTAGTAATGGGGGGGGGATCTCTCTTAGACCCCTCCGCAATACTAGTGTCCGGCTTGATGACAAGTGGGATTTTTCACAAATCACAGCTGTCATTAATCTCTTATATTATTCTGATTGCCACCGCTTCAGGGTAATTGGGATGAGCCGGGTAAAGGGCAAAGATTAGTGTATCTAATGGATGAACCAATTCTACGGTAGCTGCCGGCTGCTACTTTACATATATTTTTGCTGTGTCAAAAATGCAGGGTCTTAAGGTACAGTAGGGGAAATAAGTATTTGATCGCTTGCTGATTTTGTAAGTTTGCCCACTGACAAAGACATGAACAGTCTATAATTTTCAGGGTCGGTTAATTTCAACAGTGAGAGATAAAATATCGAAAATATAATCCAGAAAATCACATTGTATAAATTATATGAAATTATTTGCATTTTGCAGAGAGAAATAAGTATTTGATCCCTTTAGCAAACAAGACTTAATATTTGGTGTCCGTCCCCTTGTTGGCCGCCCAGCAGTCAGATGTTTTTGTAGTTGATAATGAGGTTTCATGTCAGGAGGGATTTTGTTCTACTCCTCTTTACAGATCTTCTCTAAATCATTAAGATTTTGAGGCTGTCGCTTGGCAACTCTGAGCTTCAGCTCCTCCATAAGTTTTCTTTTTGAGCCACTCCCTTGTTGCCTTGTCTGTATGTTTTGGGTCATTGTCATGTTGGAAGACCCAGCCACGACACATTTTTAATGTCCTGGCGGAGGTAAGGAGGTTGTCACTCAGGATTTTACGATACATGTCTGCATCCATTGTCCCATTGATGCGGAGAAGTAGTCCTGTGCCCTTAGCAGAGAAACACCCCTAAAACATAATGTTTCCACCTCCATGCTTGACAGTGGGGACGGTGTTCTTTGGGACATAGGCAACATTTCTCTTCCTCCAAACACGGCGAGTTGATTTAATGCCAAAGAGGTCAATTTTTGTCTCATTTGAAGCACAGCACCTTCTCCCAATTACTCTCAGAATCATCCATGTGTTCATTGGCAAATTTCAGACAGGCCAACTACACATGGGCCTTCAGAGGAGCCAACGGCACATGGGCCTTCTTCAGACAAGCCAGCTGCACATGGGCCTTCTTCAGACAGGCCGGCTGCACATGGGTCTTCTTCAGACGGGCCGGCTGCACATGGGCCTTCTTCAGATGGGCCGGCTGCACATGGGCCTTCTTCATATGAGCCGGCTGCATATGGGTCTTCTTCAGATAGGCCAGCTGCACATGGGCCTTCTTCAGATGGGCCGGCTGCACATGGGCCTTCTTCATATGAGCCAGCTGCACATGGGCCGGCTGCACATGGGCCTTCTTCAGATGGGCCGGCTGCACATGGGCCTTCTTGAGCAGTGGGACTTTGCGGGCAGTGCAGGATTTTAAGCCATTACGGTGTAATGTGTTACCAATGGTTTTCTTGGTGACCGTGGTCCCAGCTGCCTTGAGATCATTAACAAGTTCCCCCCATGTAGTTTTAGGCTGATCTCTCACCTTCCTCATGATCCTGGAGACCCCACGAGGTGAGATTTTGCGTGGAGCCCCAGGTCGGTGTGGATTGACACCCATTTTGTATTTCTTACATTTTCTTACTATTGCACCAGCAGTTATCTCCTCATGGTCTATGATCTTTTCCCTGACGTCCTTAGAAAGCTCTTTGGTCGCCCCATGTTGTAGAGGTTAGCGTCTGACTGATTAATGGAGTCTGTGGACAGGAGTCTTTATACAGGGGACAATGTAAGAGCTGTCTCTAATGCAGGTAACGAGGGGATTAGGAGCACCTAAGTGTCTGTAGGAGCCAGAACTCTTAATGGGATCAAATACTTATTTCTCTCTGCAAAATGCAAATGTATATATATATAATTTATACAATGTGATTTTTTGGATTTTATTTTGGATTTTCTATTTCTCACTGTTAAAATTAACCGACCCTTAAAATTATAGCCGGTCCATGTCTTTGTCAGTGTGCAGACTTACAATCAGCGAGGGATCCAATACTTATTTCCTTCACTGTATGTGCACACGTTAAGTATTTGGTTCAGACGTTTCTTCATCTCTTGGCAGTAAAAATCCAGCTGCAAAACCTCTGAAAGAATTGACATCCTGGAGATTTATATCTGCACCAAATCTGCAAGGAAAAAGTCAGCGATGTGAGCCGAGACCTCAGGATTCTCTGCAGGATTTGTGGCAAAACTGCACTTAAAAAAACGCATTTAAAAAAGTGATAAAACCGCATCATGTGCATGTGACGCCCTGGACTAGCCAGATAGTCACAGGTAGGCCCTTGCACAAACACCCGTCCCCTAAAAAGGTGTCATCAGCCAACCTTAAAACCCTAGTCACCTCCCTCAGAATTTGATGGACACACCAGGGGGCGTGCCCAGGCGGTTGGACATGCCCACCGAGGAGTTCACAGGTCCTGAGGCAGGAAAAACAGTAGTCAGTTTTTAACAGTGAAGAGGTGAAGTTCAGGAGCAGAGGCAGATCTGTGCCAGGTCTGCCGCAGCCTAACACCAGGTGTCTGGGTCGGAGCCCAGTCACCTCTGGCTAGGAGGCAGACGGTGGCCTCAGCCTGCAGGAGCCAGGAAGACGGCTCGGTGGAACCGTAAGGGAATGGGGCAGGGTAGTGGCCCGCTGGTACCGAACCGGGGAACTGACTGGAAACTGGAGCACAAAAGGTGGGTACTCAGACTCTGAAACGCGGTCCTGAAACTACCGGACCCCGTTAATTAACTGATTGAGGTCTGGACTTTAGGTCCTTTCCCACCCAAGTCCCGACTGAAGACAACAGCCCACCGAGGGGAATAAAAAGCCCCCAAAAGAGATGGCAAAGAGATCCCACGGGCTAGCGTCTGCGGGCAAACGGGCTCTCCCGACACACACAACACCGGGGAGCGGGCTCCCGTTGCTGAAGCACGGGTTGTCCACAGCTACACAGAAGATGCAGGAGAAAGGCGGAGACCACCAACCCGACTGGGGGACCAGACGCAGCCGGCTGCGGGCACCGACCACCAACTTCTTGGTTTACCACAGACTCCTGTGCATCTGTAATAGTGAGTACGACCGTGACCTTGGGCCACGAATTGCCCTGCACCGCCAAGCACCGACACACCACACCAATCCGGGTCCTGGGGCCATCACCCCTACCCACGGAGGGGTTAACACCAAAGCTGCGCAACATCTCCCCGGGTGCCTAGTGAACAGCAGCGGTGGTGTCCATATTCACCACAACCCGTGGGTGGCGTCACGAACTCAAACCAAAAACCAGGGCCCTGGCCGTAACCCTAACCCCCTCAAAGCGTCAGCCCCTTCCAGAGCGAAGTGACCCCCGGTCCGGAGGCGCTCGAGCCACCCACAAACGAGCCTGGATCCGAGCGGCTCGGCTGCGCGGGGCGGTACACATCGACTCTTCTGGCGTCACGAACAGGATACTTACCAATTCACCTACCTGGTGAAGTGCGCCTTCAAAAAAAAGTCAGCGGTGACCCGTTGAAAAATTTCAGAATCCGCCATCTTTTAGCATGATGATTCCCGCCAAAGCCGTCTTCCCCGCGAAAAGAGCGCGAGAGTTGAAGCCCCGCCACTTGGGAACTCAGCGGGAAGAGCTGATGTAACTGCGGCTGATCGGTGCAGGGACGCCAGGACTCTGCCGAAACACTTCCTGGACACCAACGCGGCAGGATGTGTCGGAGTACGCAGGCCCAAGCCCACTTCATGCTGGCGAAGTGGGAGTCGGGGATGAAGGGCCTGGCTGCAGATGTCCGGGCGCACGAAGTGGAGATGATCTCGGAGGAGCGGGTAAGCAGTGACCCACGCCCCTGTGTTCCCCAGGAACCGGCCGTTCCGGCTGAGGGACCCAGCCTGCTCCCATCCACCACTCTGTCTCCCTCGTCGCCTGTGTCCGCAGCCAGCGCCCCGACCGACCCGCTGCCCCAGCCCGGGGCAGCGGAGCCCGTACCATCTACGGGGGAGGACCCAGCTACTGGGCCCTCAGGCCTTGCCGTCACCATCGCTCCAGCACCACTGGCGACATCTCACCCGGCCCTGAGAATGGCCGTGACGGAGATGACGACGGCCCCGGCAGTTCGCCCGGCCGCAACGGAGGCGATCCTCGCCCAGAAGCCAGCACTGCAAGTCATATTGACCACTCCCAGACACCCGGCCTTGGCTGAGGCATGGTGGGGATGTAGCTGCCAAGCGGCAGAGCAGGCCACGTCACAGCGGGGTCCTTCATTACCGAAGGTGCCGGTCGTAGCCGGCACGGAGGGACTCCAGCTGGGCCTGTCCCCCACACAGGCTGACCCAGAGCAGGCCACTGATCGGTGGGGCCCATGGCAGTATGAGAGGCCGGTCGTAGCCGGCGCCGAGGGCACCCAAGTGGGCCTGGCTCCTGGGCAGGAGAGCGGATGTGCATGCCCGCGTTTATAAGAAGAAGAAAGTTAAAAGGTAGCGGTTCCCGGCTACCATGTTCCCGTCCCCGTTGGGACTCTGCTGTTTTATACCCCCGTTTTGAACTATGGACAAGGCCGAGAACTTGCAGGCCACCCAATAACTTTTGGGCCTTGTAAATAGCCATTTGGACCACCCTTTCATGTCTGCAGTCTCCGGAGAGGCTGGTTGGAGGAAGAGCCTGCGGCAGAATAGGCCGAGGTTCCGTCACCATGGCAACCGGTGACAACTCTCCGGGGCCAGGGGTCCCCTGGACGTGGGGCCCCTGAGAGACTGCCGGGTATGGAACTTTGTACCCGGCCCGTTGTGGGCAATACCCAGACTTGAACCCGATTCCCGGACTGGGGAAAAGGGGTGCTGACCTGGTTTTAGAGGCAGCATCAAGTCTAGGTTTGCTTGGGTGGGCAAATGGAAGGACCCGGTCCCGTTCCCGTTAATAAAAATGTTTCTTTACCCGTTTGCAACGTTAAAGAAAAATGCCTCCAGTAAGGGATGATTCCATAAAATCTGCTTAGTATGTAAATAATGTTATTATAATTGTATACATTTTTTTCCCGTTTATCTTTTGTAGTTACAAAATAAACCGGTGGTGGTCAGACAGCCCGCAGACGGTCTGTATTAAACCAAGGGGGAATGTGACGCCCTGGACTAGCCAGGTAGTCACAGGTAGGCCCTTGCACAAACACCCGTCCCCTAAAAAGGTGTCATCAGCCAACCTTAAAACCCTAGTCACCTCCCTCAGGATTTGATGGACACACCAGGGGGCGTGCCCAGACAGTTGGACACCCCCACCGAGGAGTTCACAGGTCCTGAGGCAGGAAAAACAGTAGTCAGTTTTTGACAGTGAAGTGAAGTTCAGGAGCAGAGGCAGACCTGTGCCAGGTCTGCCTCAGCCTAACACCAGGTGTTTGGGTCGGAGCCCAGTCACCTCTGGCTAGGAGGCAAACGGTGGCCTCAGCCTGCAGGAGCCAGGAAGACGGCTCGGTGGAACCATAAGGGACCGGGGCAGGGTAGTGGCCCGCCGGTACCGAATCGGGGAACCGACTGGAAACAGGAGCACAAAAGGGGGGTACTCAGACCCTGAAACGCGGTCTCGAAACTAACGGACCCCGTTATTTAACTGATTGAGGTCTGGACTTTAGGTCCTCTCCCACCCAAGTCCCGACTGAAGACAACAGCCCACCGAGGGGGATAAAAAGCCACCGCTCAGGCAAAGAGATCCCACGGGCCAGCGTCTGCGGGTAAACGGGCTCTCCTGACACACACAACGCCGGGGAGCGGGCTCCCGTTGCTGAAGCACGGGCTGTCCACAGCTACACAGAAGGTGCAGGAGAAAGGCGGAGACCACCAACCCGAGTGGGGGACCAGACGCAGCCGGCTGCGGGCACCGACCGCCATCTTCTTGGTTTACCAGAGACTCCTGTGCATCTGTAATAGTGAGTATGACCGTGCCCTCGGACCACGCATTGCCCTGCACCGCCAAGCACCGACACACCACACCATTCGGGTCCCGGGGCCATCACCCCTACCCACGGAGGGGTTAACACCAAAACTGCACAACATTTCCCCCGGTTGCCTAGTGAACAGCAGCGGTGGTTTCCACATTCACCACAACCCGTGGGTGGCGTCATTAACTCAAACCAAAAACCACGGCCCCGGCTGTAACTCTAACCCCCTCAAAGCGCCAGCCCCTTCCAGAGCGAAGTGACCCCCGGTCCGGAGGCGCTCGAGCCACCTACAAACGAGCGCGGGGCGGTACATGCACACAACCATCCGCACATGACTCCATCAATGAAGTTTTATCAAAACCAAATACCAGGAAATATCAAAAACAAAGCGGCTTCATGTAAAACACGACGCCCCGAACAAAGACCAAAAACAGCATCAAAAACGCGATCGAAACGCAAGAAACCGAAGTAACATAAGAAGAGCAGACAATCTGCCACATCAGATTCTCATGGAGGGAGCGCAGACCTCTGGGAGATTTTATTGTTTTTCCTATTTCTTAGATTGGAGAATTCCCAGTGACTTGTATTATAAGGTGCAAAAGTGTCTACAGTATGGAGAACGCCTAAAGAACGGCCGGTCACGTCTCATCATCACTGGCGACTGTGGAGACCGCAAATAGTTACAGGAAAAGCCTGAAGATGTGAACTATGAGTTACATCCACCCACACTCCCATCATCCTCACACTCCCATCATCCACTCACACTCCCATCATCCACCCACACTCCCATCATCCACCCACACTCCCATCATCCACTCACACTCCCATCATCCTCACGCTCCCATCATCCACCCACACTCCCATCATCCACCCACACTCCCATCATCCTCACACTCCCATCATCCACCCACACTCCCATCATCCACCCACACTCCCATCATCCTCACACTGCCATCATCCACTCACACTCCCATCATCCTTACACTCCCATCATCCACTCATACTCCCATCATCCTCACACTCCCATCATCCTCACACTCCCATCATCCTCACACTCCCATCATCCACTCACACTCCCATCATCCACCCACACTCATATCATCCACTCACTCCTATCATCCACTCACACTCCCATCATCCTCACACTCCCATCATCCACCCACACTCCCATCATCCTCACACTCCCATCATCCACCCACACTCCCATCATCCACCCACACTCCCATCATCCTCACACTCCCATCATCCACTCACACTCCCATCATCCACTCATACTCCCATCATCCTCACACTCCCATCATCCTCACACTCCCATCATCCTCACACTCCCATCATCCACTCATACTCCCATCATCCTCACACTCCCATCATCCACTGCTCACTCCCATCATCCTCACACTCCCATCTTCCACCCACACTCCCATCATCCACCCACACTCCCATCATCCTCACACTCCCATCATCCACTCACACTCCCATCATCCTTACACTCCCATCATCCACTCATATTCCCCTCATCCTCACACTCCCATCATCCTCACACTCATAACATCCTCACACTCCCACCATCCACTCACACTCCCATCATCCACTCACATCACATCATCCACCCACGCTCCCATCATTCTCTCACTTCAATCATCTTCACACTCCCATCATCCTCACACTCCCATCATCCTCACACTCCCATCATCCTCCAACTCCCATCATCGTCACACTCCCACCATCCACTCACACTCCCATCATCCTCTCACACTCCCATCATCCTCTCACATCACATCAGCCACCCATGCTCCCATCATCCTCTCACTCCAATCATCCTCACACTCCCATCATCCTTACACTCCCATCATCCACTCACACTCCCATAATCCTCTCACTACATTAGCATGCCTAAAATAGCCATCTGTAGCTGCCCGAGATCCATTAGATGTGACAGGCACTTTACCCGGGTTCCCACGGTATGACCTCTGGTGACCTGAAGCACCCTGGCTTAAAATACGGGGCTGTGCCAAGCACCCCTACTACCCTTTAACACTGACAGCGCCAGCCGGGAATCAGGGAGAGCAGCCCGCACCCCCCTGCCGGCACTATCAATGTTAAAGGGCTGCACATCTATTCATGAACCAGGACGCTCAGGATGAGCAGATGTCTGCGCTCACACTGTTTCCTCCTCTGTTCATCCTGAGCTTCCTGGTTCATGAATAGATGTGCAGCACTATAACAGTGACAGTGCCGGCAGTGGGTGCGGGCTGCACTCCCCGGTCCCCGGCCGGCACTGTCAGGGGCACGTCTGACTGCAACCAATCACAGACACCAGGACAGACGGTGGGCAGAAGATGCTGTGCATATGTATGAGCAATGATGAGTGGCACTTTTTTTTAATTTCTTGAGTGGTTCGGATCCGGATCAAACGTCCGCCATCCCGAGCCCGGGTCCGGCACCTATAAAGCCGTGCGGATCAAGTCTTTTACAGTCCAAGGCCGCCCATCATTACTATCAACTTTACCTCCATGTGCACGAAGACTGTGCTCGGAGGCTCCCGACAAAGTACGAGTGGTTTTATTTAAGCGTCCTAGATCTGTTCAGATATCAGAGGCGTATCTAGGGGGGTGCTGGTGGGGTATGTGTGCCGGGCGTACCTGTCAGGGGGCACCATCGGGCCGCCTGATGCGGCAGTCACAGTGTCCTCTGCGGCTGTGTTTTGCTGATCACAGCTGATCACACTGCTGACATCACTTCAGCACCGCAGAGGCGTCAGACAACGCTGGGGAAAAGTGCTCCAGTGGAGCTGAAGACACCGAAGAGAAACAGTATGGGGTGAGGGGGGACGTATATATATGGATACAGTATGGTGGGAGAGAGGGTGGGGAAGTATGTATGGATACAGTATGGTGGGAGAAAGGGTGGGGAAATATGTATGGATACAGTATGGTGGGAGAAAGGGTGGGGAAGTATGTATGGATACAGTATGGGGTGAGGGAGGACGAATGTATGGATACAGTATGGTGGGAGAGAGGCTGGGGAAGTATGTATGGATACATTATGGTGGGAGAGAGGGTGGGGAAATATGAATGGATACAGTATGGTGGGAGAGAGGGTGGGGAAGTATGTATTGATACAGTATGGGGTGAAGGAGGACAAATGTATGGATACAG